>NC_081157.1:43938855-44217108 GCF_012432095.1 Onychostoma macrolepis | reverse complement strand
ATCCAATAGCATCTGTGAAAAGAAAGGAGTGAAATAAAGCATGACTTTTTCATCAAAGTGCCTCAATTATAAAGAGTTTTGCTAACACACAGTAACTGATTCAGCTGGTCTTCAATTTTCTCACTGTTTTCTGCAAAACTCAACACAAAATGCGTTTGTTTTATGATTATGGTGATTATGTGCTTTGGACCCTAACAATGGTGAAAGAGCTAAAAGAAGTGGGAGACAAAGAGGAAGAGGAAGAGCAAAGTACATTTGTTTCTGATCAAATATGAGCAACATTAGTTGAACATGTTCTTGTTCATGCAATGACCATGAGGGAATCAGAAGAGAGAAGAGAGAAGAAATCAGACACCTGAGATTTGTCAAAGAAACTGTAAAGTAATCTACACGGTTTTTAGATGAGAGAAACTTGTGTGCATCGTGTGCAGTAAATATTGTATCATATGCTGTGCACCATTAAACTTGTAACTGCCAGATCGATTTGTTGCTCAGTGGTCAAGAAAAACTAATGAACTTCAGCATGAAAACAATTACTGTATAAAGATAATTCTAGACCTGTATTTGCTAGATCAATGATGTGCTGTCATTCCAAACATTTAAAAAAAAAAGTTACTATACCTGTTTTATTTTCCAGTGTAATTATGTAAAGGCCGATCATCGCTGCAATAATCACTATTATGATGATTAACATCACTGTTCTCATGACTGGAAGTGAACCTAAAAAAGATGAGAGTGTGAGGATGCTTTGATGAATAACACTTTCATTACTGACAGAAACAGAGCTGATCAGGGGTTAAAACTGACTGAAGATTAGAAAACAGAGAAACATCTCACGTCTAAACTGGTTTGCTTTTTCTCCGGAAATTTCTCCTGGAGATTAAACTCAAACCATCAAAGACAGAGAGATGGTCTGTTATTGGCAGATGTGTGAATGATTATTCATTTATTCATCTGATCATCAGTGATTGTGAAGTTACTCAAAAACTGTAAATAAACAACATATTAATAATTACATTCTGAATATTTGATCACATGTCAAAATCTATCCTGAAAATGAAGCTGTACTGATATGTTTGTGTTTGCGCTTTTGTGTTTAAATAAAGTTCAGAAAAAGCAAAGGATTTGTTGCTATCAAACGATTAATCACGATTAATCGCATCCAAAATAAAAGTTTGTGTTTACATTATATATGTGTGTGTACTGTGTATATTTATTACGTATGTAAGGGATAATCAACTGATTATCCCGTTTATGCCATGGTCATTTGCCAGCATTCACATATCAAAGATGTTAATAATATTTGCGCTGCAATATTTGACTGGAACGATAAAAATTACGATTATTTTCGTCTGTATTACTATTCAACTGTAACTGTATGTTACTATGGTTACCAATGTTTATAGGAAGTGCATTAATATAGAACGTGATTAAACTGACCTGGAACTACCTGTGCAGTTCAACGAATTTAATCAACACCTGCCAGCCAATCAGAATCGAGTATTCAGACAGACCATGGCATAAATATAAACACACACACATAAAGTATATATTTTGAAAATATTTACGTTTATACATTTATATATTCATATTCTTATATTATATATTATATATAAATATGTTTAATATATAAACTACATTTTTCTTAAATATATACATGCATGTGTTTGTATTTATATATACATAATAAATTTACTCAGTATACACACACATATATTATGTAAACAAAGATAAAACATGTGAAATCACTTTATTACAGTGAATAAATCATCAGATCACCGTAACATGTTTTTCTCAACACTGATGATTAATATAACAAGAGAGACTGATGCAGTTCAACAGAGATCAGATCACAATTCATCAGATACTTACACCTGAGTCTATCAAACCATCTGAATAAACATCTGTCATTTGTCATCATCAGTAACACTGGTAAAATGACAACAATGATGAATCCTAAAAACAGGAGAGTAATTATATTAATGTTGGATATTATAAGACAACTGCTTCACAGCTAATTGCAGCAAATCCTTATGAATATCAGTCTCAGTGAATAATGAGTGTTTTAAAATGGCATGGCATTAGAGAAAAATGAACATGTTCAAATGTGTTGATCAGAACCCTGAATTAAATGAACACAGATAAACTCAAATCATTATAAATATGAACTCACCTCCTCTGACAGATCCAAAAGTGAAGAACAAGAGGATGAATTGTAATTTAGGCAGAATATCAAAGATCGTATCAGCCACTAAGTCAAATATGTCAATTATCGTATTTATCAGTACAGTTCTCTCTTCACTTCTCTTTCCAACCTCAGTAACTAAAACTAAATGAGAAACAATGAAGATCAGATTTGATTCAGTTTCAGAACAATAAAGAAAAAAAATCAACAACAAAAGCAAACTGAGTGAATCTACATGTGACTGAGATGATTTTTACAAACATTATTATCAGGAGCAATCAAGTACCCGATGATAAGTGAATGAATCGCACAGAAACACTTACGGTAAATGATTTTGCAAAGGCAGCACAGAAACATTATTAAAAACAGGAATATTATGACAGCTCTGTCAAATTCAGCATAATTCTGAAGTTTTTCCCAAACACTTGCAAAAAGAGCTGAAAGAAAGGAAGAGATTAAAAAGAAAATATTGTCAATTAACAGCCAAAATACAAATACAGGGCAAAATCATCTTGCTTTATTATAAGTTACACTGATAGTCTCTGTTATAATCTGAGGTTCAGTGTTTTAATTTCAGTCCATTTCTAATATTGATGCCGTGACCTTTGTGCTGCTGAAATGAAATGTGTGTCATGACCACAAATCATGCTGAGGATTGCTTTAGTGGTGGATTTAGTTTAGTTTCAAATTAAGCTGAGTTTATGTGAATGCAAACATATTAAAAGATCATAAAAGTGATTCAGTACTATAAACATACAGAGATCCAGCACTCAACACGTGTATGATCTGTCATACTAATAAATCAAGTATCATGTAGAGCTGCTTAACATTTCCGCATATTGTGATTTTTCATGTTATTGTTTCAGATTTGCTGCATAATAAAATATTCTGACAAGCACAAGTTTTCTATTAATGTGCACTTTAAAGTGTTCGTGATAAGGACATTTTTATTTGCATACCTCAATAAACAACAACTGAGAGAACTAAATATTCTGTACAATAACTGTATTTCTGAATCCATGTTTTAATGTTGCCTGTAAATGAGAAAGTATTTAATTATTAGAATCACAATATCACACACAACATACAGAAACACAAATGCCACTAAAACAATATTTAATGAAAGTTTTAATAAATTTTCTTTTGTTAAATCACTCACACAATGATTAAATGATGTCTGAACATTTTGGCATTTTGGACACACACACACACACACACACACACACACACACACACACACACAGTATATATATGCATATACATTTTTCTGATCTCCTCTAATAAACAGATCAGATGAATCATACCTGTGAACTCATTAGCATATGGAAAAGCCCAGAGTAAAATGAGAGGCCTCAGAAAATAAAGAGCACAACAACAAACTGACTCATTCACGGATCCTGAAACAAAAAATAGATATCATGAATTCAATTATATACAAACACATAGTGTATATGGCTGAAAGAGTGGGATTATGACCATTGCAACACAATGAAAGCTTTTTTTTTTTTTTTTACAAACAAGAGCACACTTCTTGAAATTAAGTAGCTATATTATTTATATTACCATATGTACAGTTAATTTGCAAAAACAGATAACTCCATTTTTAACAATTTAATCAATCATCGTGCATTCCAATTAATCTCAATCAAACTGCAGTTGGGTTATTTTGATTAAGTAAAAATAACTTTAAAAATACAGATAGCTAACACAATGAAACACAATAAAAACATGATCACATAATAAAAAAAACATGATTTTTGAAAATTTTAAAATAAACTCTTCATATAATAACTAGAAACACTCACCTTCAGAAACACCCCACAAGACAAAAGCAAAGAACATGATGATATTTGGACAGATGACTAGAAACATCTGAAGATGGAAAAATGAATCTAGAGAGAACATACAAAATTATGTCTGAATGAAACGTGTAATAATAATTTTAGATATGTAATAATAAAAGCCCAAAATGGATGTTAATGAAGCCAATGAGAATATTTCCCTTACTTTTTTCCTTACTTCAGATACTTTGCAGGTAACATCTTAAACCTCACATACATTTAACTATATTTCTGTAGGCAGAGCAGCAGTGCAGATACAGAAACATTGTAGTTATTTTTACAGTATAGAGTTTACTCAACCTTTTTTCTTGCCATTTAAACCACAGACTTCTACAAGTTCTCAGCCGAGCGCATCAAATAACATTTTCACAAGTAGCAGTCAACTTTGCCTTGCCAAAAGGCTTGATTTGACAGTTGCAGTCAGCAGATAACATAAGCAAACACTGTAGTTAAAATAATTAATATTCACAGAAGCAAATTTAGTGAGTTTAGTCTGAGACGTTTCCTATCAGATGTCAAATAGACATTTAGAAGACATCTTTAAGATGTTTATGATTTAGAATGTATGTAAAACTGTTCTCTTAAAGATGTCTATCAGATGTTTGTACACAGTAGATGCTTTCCAGATGAAGCGATCTTTCACTGCATGCCAAAAGCGGACATGATAGTGCATGCCAGGGCTAGTTGTGTTTCCACTGTCACTTCTGGGGCTTGACTGTGCCTTATCGGGGTTTCTTTGGTGCCAACGGCCAGGCATTTTCGGCCCACCGATTACCTTGGTCCAAAGCTGGCCAACTGAGGCTTGACGAACAAAGCCTAATGTCATGAACAAAGACCAAGTTTATCTGAGTTAGGAGACTGTTGGCACCGCTATTCATTCCCCATGTTTGCACATCAAGATACCAGCTAACATCAGCATTTTATTCATTTAAAACAGCAAGTATCTGAAATTACTTTTGCGATCCGATTGAAATTCTATTCATCGTATGCGGCAGAAATGTATTATATGTGTTGCTAAAGGCTATATAACCATTGGCATATAAATTGCTTTGTTGCTTTGGCTAAAAGGATAACAGTATAGTAGTAAGACAAGAGACAGTCCTCAAACATCCTCAGATTATATTATTTTGTGGAATATTAACATAAATGCTCATTCTTTCTAAAGAAATTTGACGCAAACATATATTATGAGGGTTTATCAGTATTTTTCTATTGTGTTCGCCTTTTGACTTAAATGAACTAATGGAGTTGTTTTGTGTATTTCGTTGATCACAAATAAATGGAGCTGCCACACCTGAATAAGTGTGTTCTCTTATGTAACGAACATGACAGAAGCAGACGTCCTTGCATGAAGACTTTAGAAAGGCTCCAGCATCAATACTTTTGACTGCATACCTATGATTTACAATAAACAAAAAAAACAAAAAAACAATTGGTGTCAGAAGTGCACATTAGTAATGCAATCAAACTAATATGTATAATTATTTAAAGTGAAGTCACTTAAAGTGAAGGGAGGTGTGTTAAGGGCAGGTTGTTGTTAGCCCTGGCTCACACTGGCCCGGCAGTGGAAAAGTGGCTATTGGTGTCAACCATTCATTTGTGCCATTGGTGGTGATTTAGTGAACGTGTCACTTGTGACTAGGTTGTATTTACCGCCAGCAGCCTTGTGACAGTAATAGCTTTTTGGTTTACTACTGTAGGCTAGTTCATTTGTCTACAATAGCCTAGAGGCCACAGCCATTTCAGTGGCATGCGTTGGCACAGGCATGCAAACACACAAACCCAAAGGTAAAAATGACACAGGACATAAAGAGTGAATCGCTGAATTCATTCCGGCACACACACGAAACCTTTTTGTATGGGTTGACTTACCAAGTAGAGCCAGTTCCAAATGTATCTCTGCTATGGACACAGAATCCTCCTGTGAGTAAACTTTACATGTGTATCGTCCCTCATCTTCAGCTCTCAGTTTGTCCAGACAGAGGGAGAAGTTTCCATGTTGAATCTCATCAGTAAGGAAATGAGCTCTATCATGATAATCCTGCTGCTGTTGACTCTCACCAACTTGATGCTGATGAACCAGAGTCCTCGAGTCAGTTCTTATCCATTCCACCTTCAGACTTTGCTCTAATAGTTCGATTGAACTATTCTGAGTTCGATTGCTTCAGTCTGTTGTGCTGCTGAGAGGTTTGTGTTTGTAGCTCCGTGTACCTTCGCTTTTTATTGAATCTCTACTTTACTTTCAATCCCTTTTGTCTAAAGTGATAATATATAACTTAATTCCCACCATATTTCTGGTGTTATCTTTCAAACTAATCTAACTAATTTGATCGTTCTCCTTTAAAAACCACGAGTGCAGCTTGTTAGCCCGTTAGCTTGTCACTCGCGGTTCCATTTGCATTTCTATTCGCGCCTATTATTATTTTATTTTTTCCTCGCTCCGTTTTTCACGAGCTCATCAAACAACAGTGGTAAGTGGTAAGTTAAGTTGGCATCATTCATCAATCACGGTGAGTAATGGCTTCTTCTCCTGCTATTGTTGTTTGCACTGTTTGCCACATGTATAGTTTATCTGTCTCTGTCAGCAGCGAGGATTCACATGTGATAAATGCAGGGAAATAGTTAGGCTGACAGAGAAGGTTTTAGAACTAGAGACACGCATCCAAACTTTAGTTGAGGACAGTAAGAATGTGAGGGCTGTAGATACTGCTTTGGATGCGACTAGCTCAAGGAGTCCTGTACATTGTTCGGTTTCGGTTGAGCCCGTGCAGCAGGGCAACTGGGTGACAGTGAGGCGGCATAGTCGCGGGTCAAAACACCACTCTTCCGTTCCGATCAGAACATCAAACAGGTTCTCCCCACTCGGTGACGCACCCACTGAGAAACCTGATGAAAGTGCTCTAGTTATTGGCGATTCTATTGTACGGAACGTGAAAATAGAGACACCAGCCACCATAGTCCATTGTTTACCCGGAGCCAGAGCGCCTGACATCTTGGCAAATTTAAAAGTGCTGACTAATGCTAAACGTAAATTCAGTAAGATTGTTATCCACGTCGGCGCTAATGATGTTCGACTTCGCCAGTCGGAGATCACCAAAAATAATGTTAAAGAGGTGTGTGAACTTGCAAGTACGATGTCAGACACTGTAATATGCTCTGGTCCGCTCCCTGCTTACCGTGGTGATGAGATTCATAGCAGACTGTCATCACTCAATGGCTGGATGTCTAAGTGGTGCCCGCAAAATAACATAGGCTTTATAGACAATTGGAAGAATTTTTGGGGCAGACCTGACCTGTTGAAAAGAGATGGTGTTCATCCCTCCTGGGGTGGTGCCGCTCTTCTCTCTAGAAATATGGCACATAGTCTTAGAGTTTGTACTTGACTAACTGGAGCCCAGGTCAGGAAGCAGACAGACTGGCTAAACCGATCGTCTGCTAGCCAACTCACGCCACCAAAGTCAGTTAACTCTCAGCACATAGAAACTTTTTCACCTAGATATCACTCTATAGAGACTGTGTCTGTTCCCCGAACTAGAAAATACAGAAAACATCCAAACCAAAGTAATAGTAACAATTTAATTGATGTTCAACAAATAAAAACGATATAATACAGATAAACACATGATAAAGCTTGGCTTATTAAATATTAGATCCCTTTCTTCAAAAGCACTTTTTGTAAATGATATGTTCACTGACCATAAACTAGATGTGCTTTGTCTGACAGAAACCTGGCTAAAATAAGATGATTACATTTCTTTAAACGAGTCTACACCCCAAGATTACTGTTACAAACATGAACCGCGTCCAAAAGGTAAAGGGGGAGGTGTTGCTACAATTTATAGAAATATTTTCAGTATCTCTCAGAGGTTGGGTTTCAAGTATAATTCGTTCGAAGTAATGGTGCTTCATATAACGTTATCCAAAGAAACAAGTGTTAATGATAAATCCCCTGTGATGTTTGTACTGGCTACTGTATACAGGCCACCAGGGCACCATACAGACTTTATTAAAGAATTTTCTGATCTTCTATCGGAGTTAGTGCTGACTGCAGATAAAGTCCTAATCGTTGGTGATTTTAATATCCATGTTGATAATGACAGAGATTCGTTGGGATCAGCATTTATAGACATTCTAAACTCAATTGGTGTTAAACAACACGTGTCAGGACCTACTCATTGTCGAAATCATACTCTAGATTTAATACTGTCACATGGAATTGATGTCAGTGGCATTGAAATTTTGCAGCAGAGCGATGATATCTCAGATCATTATCTAGTCTCCTGTATATTCCATATAGCTAAAGCTGTAAAGCCAACTTCTTGTTACAAATATGGTAGAACCATTACCTCTACCACAAAAGACTGCTTTATAAATAATCTTCCTGACTTATCTCAGTTCCTCAGCATATCCAATAGCTCAGAACAACTTGATGATGTAACAGGAACTATGGACTCTCTCTTTTCTAGCACTTTAGATGCGGTTGCTCCTTTACGCTTAAGGAAGATTAAGGATAAGAGTCCAACACCGTGGTATAATGAGCACACTTGCCCTAAAGAGAGCAGCCCGGAAAATGGAGCGCAGCTGGAGGAAAACTAAATTAGAGGTATTTCGTTTAGCTTGGCGGAAAGTACCCTATCCTACAGAAAAGCATTAAAACTGCTAGATCTGATTACTTTTCGTCTCTTCTAGAAGAAAACAAACATAACCCCGATATTTATTCAATACAGTAACTAAATTAACGAAAAATCAAGCATCAACAGGTGTTGGCATTTCCCAAGAGCATAGCAGTAATGACTTTATGAACTACTTCACTTCCAAGATCGATACTATCAGAGATAAAATTGTATCCCTGCAGCCGTCAGCTACAGTATCGCATCAGATAGCGCACTATAGACCCCTGAGGAACAATTCCACTCATTCTCTACTGTGGGAGAGGAAGAATTGTATAAACTTGTTAAATCATCTAAACCAACAACATGTATGTTAGACCCGATTCCATCTAAACTACTAAAAGAGCTGCTTCCAGAAGTCATAGATCCTCTTTTGGCTATTATTAATTCATCATTGTCATTAGGATATGTCCCCAAAACCTTCAAATTGGCTGTTATTAAGCCTCTCATTAAAAACCACAACTTGACCCCAAAGATCTAGTTAATTACAGACCGATCTCAAATCTCCCTTTTCTGTCAAAGATACTAGAAAAGGTAGTATCCTCACAATTATATTCCTTCCTAGAGAAAAATGATATCTGTGAGGAATTCCAGTCAGGATTTAGATCGTATCATAGTACTGAGACTGCTCTCATTAGAGTTACAAATGACCTGCTTCTATCATCTGATTGTGGTTGTATCTCTTTATTAGTTCTACTGGATCTTAGCACTGCGTTCGACACTATCGACCACAACATTCTTTTGAATAGACTACAAAACTTTGTTGGCATTAGTGGAAGTGCCTTAGCATGGTTCAAATCGTACTTATCTGACCGCCATCAGTTCGTAGCAGTGAATGAAGAGGTATCATATCGATCACAAGTGCAGTATGGAGTACCTCAAGGCTCAGTACTAGGGCCGTTACTTTTCACGCTCTATATGTTACCCTTGGGAGATATTATCAGGAGACATGGTGTTAGCTTTCACTGTTATGCTGATGATACTCAGCTCTATATTTCTTCGGCCCGGTGAAACACACCAAATTGAGAAACTAACGGAATGCATAGTCGATATAAAAACTGGATGAGGAGTAATTTTTACTGCTAAATTCTGAAAAACAGAGGTGTTAATTATCGGACCTAAAACCCCACATGTAACCTAGAACATTATCTAACACTTGACGGCTGCTCTGTCAATTCTTCTTCATCAGTCAGGAACCTAGGTGTGCTGTTCGATAGCAATCTGTCATTTGAAAGCCATGTTTCTAGCATCTGTAAAACTGCATTTTTTCATCTCAAAAGCATATCTAAATTGCGACCAATGCTCTCAACGTCAAATGCAGAAATGTTAATTCATGCGTTTATGACCTCAAGGTTAGACTATTGTAATGCTTTATTGGGTGGTTGTTCTGCACGCTTGATCAACAAACTACAGTTAGTCCAAAATGCAGCAGCTAGAGTCCTTACTAGAACCAGGAAATATGACCATATTAGCCCGGTTCTGTCAACACTGCACTGGCTCCCTATCAAGCATCGGATAGATTTTAAAATCTTGTTAATTACTTATAAAGCCCTGAATGGTTTAGCTCCTCAGTACTTGAGTGAGCTCTTATCGCATTATAGTCCTCCACGTCCGCTGCGTTCTCAAAACTCTGGCCGTTTGATAATACCTAGAATATCAAAATCGACTGCGGGCGGCAGATCCTTTTCCTATTTAGCACCCAAACTCTGGAACAGTCTACCTAACACTGTTCGGGAGGCAGACACACTCTGTCAGTTTAAATCTAGATTAAAGACCCATCTCTTTAGCCTGGCTTACACATAACACATTAATACGCTTCTATTATTCAAATCCGTTAAAGGATTGTTAGGCTGCATTAATTAGATGAACCGGAACCGAACACTCCCCATAACACACGATGTACTCGTTACATCGTAAGTAGAATGGCATCTGCGCTAATGTTTGTCTGTTTCTTTCCTAGTCTGTTTCTCGGTCCGTGTCCGATCAGATGGTGGGTCGGCGCCGGGAGGTGATGTCTGCGGCCCTCATCGCCGGGCGGAGACCAGGACGCCCGGATGACCCCCAGAGATATATCCCCAGATATATCAACCAAAAATAACAAAATAACTAAAATATAATAAAATACCTAACTACATAATACTACTATTGTTAGAAATTGCAACAAAATTAAAATAGAAATATAAACTTTTGAACTGCGGGTTTCGTCTGGTCAGAGGAGAACTGGCCCCCCGACTGAGCCTGGTTTCTCCCAAGGTTTTTTTTTTTTTTTCTCCATTCTGTCACAAAGGGAGTTTTGGTTCCTTGCCGCTGTCGCCTCTGGCTTGCTCAGTTGGGGACACTTAATTTCTAGCGATTATCGCCGATTTGATTGCACAGATACTATTTAAACTAAACTGAGCTAGACAATGACATCTCTGAATTCAATAATGAAATGCCTTTAACTGAAAATTGAGTGTTTAATCTTATCATTATACATTACTGACACTCTATCCTCCAATTTGATACTGTTAAGTGCTTTGACACAATCTGTATTGTAAAAGCGCTATATAAATAAAGGTGACTTGACTTGACTCTAATAAACGTCTGTCAACATAACAGGGCAGAACCCCTGAAGATTTCAGATGAACAACTGCTGGGCCAGAAGGACTGCGCACAGTGAGCCCAGAAACTGAAAAGACATTTTGTTCGTAATATGAAATTCTGTTAAAGGTTGAATGCCATTTTGTACATGAAGATGAACCACTGTGTCTAGAGACAAGACAAAATCACTGTATTTCTTGCATAATGCATTTGCTGTATATAACAAACACTCTTAATTAACTATTTCCAACATTTTACAAATGAGAAATTTGGATATTTGGGTCAAACATTTGAGAATAAAGTGAAAACATAGCAGCAGAAACATAAACTGCTGTTGGACATTTAGAAAACATTCTGCTAATTACTGTAAAAACTCACTGTACTATATGCCACATTAAAACAAATTTTTTGTTGATATACATCCTGGGTTGTCAGTTGGCAGAAAACAGTGTCACGAATCTGGTTCGTGGTCTTTTGTCCGACTGCCACAAGAGGTCACCTCTCCATCATATTGACTCTCACACCACACATCACACTGGACTGCATTTCCCATCATCCATTGCACTGATGACACATACACAGCTGATTACACTGATTGCACATACACAGCTGTCATCAATCACACGCTCACCTAATTGCTATTACACACACTACATAAAACACTATCAGATCTTGATCTAGTTGCTGAGTATTGTCTAGCACTCTCCTAGTATTAGCTACTTACTAAGCCTTGCTGTGTTTGTTTTGTCTCCTGTATTGTTCTGCGAGTGGTAGCTGCTTTACGGAGCCGTTTCTGTTTCTAGTTTAAGTCTAGTCTTTTTGTGTTGCCTTGTTGTCTGGTTCCTGATATTCTGCCTTGTATTTTGGATTAACCCTTTGCCTTTCATTTGGACTCTGTTTACCCCTGCCTGGATCATTGCTTGTGTACCTGGATTACCCCTCTTGTCAAGCCCTCTGGATGTTGTTTGCCGATCGAAGATCATGCCCGTGTACTTGAGTACTCTTCTGTCTTGCCCTCTATATACCTGTTGTTTTCTTTGTTTTTTGTTTTTTTGACCCTGCCTGTGTTTTTGACCATGTCTATTAATAAAAGCTTGCACATGGATCCGCACGCCTCATGTCTCGTTCGCCCTGTTACAAGTGCTTTGCAGCAATGAAAGACAAATTAAATGGATCACAGATAGCTGATTCTGCGTGACCTAAAAAGCCTTGGCATATGTCTAAAGCTTTACTGTATGTTATGGGAAGTAGTAACTCCAATTTCAGAGTGAATTTGTAGAGCAGGGGCACATACTAGAAATAATCAACCAAATGATAATCATGTATAGGTTAGGCTCAGTTTTCTTTTATTTCTTCACTCACCTTGTAAAAGCAAAGAGCGATAATCACCTACAGAGAAAGAAAAACAAGGACAATTCAATAAAAATTAATAAAAGCTTTAACCTGTCAACAGCTTAAATGTTCTATAATCATTATATAATATTTACTTTTTATTATTTGTTGTTTAGCTATTATAAAGGATAATTTTTGTGGCATTGCTGATAATGTATATTTCTTCTATTTTTATTGTTCTTTTAAACTGAACAAGCATCACAGCCCCAAAGCGTATCTGGACACTTAAGTCACATTTAAAAATGCCTAAATGTCAGTAGATAAAACAAAGCAAGTGTCAAGTATTGGTTAAAAAAAAAAAAAAAGCTTAGATCTAGTATTGAAAATGAAGCCAAAAAAAAAAAAGTCATTTTTGTGTTAGTGAAACTTTACTGAAATGTGTTCATAGTTTATTTGATTAACTACTGTACATCTGCTTTAATTTGGACTCAAGTTTCAAAATACAAATGTACTGGTTGAAACTGCAACTTAAGGATCAGTTTTATCTAAATCTAAATTTATCTATTCACTTACCCATTTCCAAAATGATTTTAGTTGAAAATAAGTGGTCCTGCTGACTGTGAACTGTACATGTATATTCTCCCTCATCTTTACGTCTCAGATTGTCCAGATGGAGGGAGAAGTTTCCATGTTGAATCTGATCATAAAAGAAGTGAGCTCTATCACGATAATCCTCATGCCGAGACTCTGACTGTCTCTCAACATCTTGATACAGATGAACCAGAGCCTCTGAGTCAGTTCTTCTCCATTATACCTTCAGATCCTTCGTTATTAGGGATTTGTCAACATAACAGGGCAAAACCACTGAAGATCCCAGAGGAGCAAATGATTGAATGAACCCTAAAAAGGAATGAATGAATGAATGAATGAATACATAAATAAATAAGACATTTTATATTTATTATGTGAATTAAATTAAGGGGAATAGTTGTTGGTTGATTGATTGATTGATTGCACATATATTGTGAAAATGTGAAACAAATACACAGAGCTGTGTTTAGAGAGACACAACATTTCAGTCAAGGTTGAAATTAAATATTATTCCATAATTCTTTAAATGTGTTACATGTGTTATGTGTGGTCACGTGACTTTCAGCTGCTACTGGACAAACGTAAGTTGTGCAAGTTTTATAAAGAACTCGATTGCACTTAGTTTGTACACTGGACTATGTGCAAAAAAAACAACAACAACAAAAAAGTTTTGACTCTGGCTTGTCAATTCATTGCTAGACAGCTTGAATTACAGCAAGTGATATGTATACCTTTATATGGTGATCTGCAGTAGATCAGGCAGCAGAGCAGAAGTGCAGATCCAGATGCAGCAATACAGAGAATCAACACCATTATGTGTGAAACAGAGAAACCCGTTAAACACAGACATTAGTTACTGAATATAAGAGTTATGGGGTACATTGTGCTTGATATTGTCCTGAAAAGAAAATATAGTTTATTTGTGCAAATTTAGGCACCAGTTATTTGTCAGGGATCTCCCCTGACAGCCCTGTCTGTTCTGTCCCTGTTCTGTGTTTCCTTGTCTGTGTTGTGTTGGAGCACATGACTTTAGGTGTGTTCGACTTGAAGCGGCACTGCGCAGGATGATCAGTGTATGACATCAAAGTACCACGAGAGCAATTTGAAAGCATAACGATCTCTTATCGCTCTTGCGGTAGTTTGATGTCATACACTGATCATTCTGCGCAGTGCAGCTTCAAATCGAACACACCTTTTGTCTTTGTTTGTATCTCTGACATGTAATCCTCCCGTCCTGCCCCCTTGTCCCGTTACCACAGGCCTCGTCTGTCTGAGTGTTGTCACCTGTCCCTCACGTTCTCTCCTTGTTTGTCTAAGTGTTCTCACCTGTTCCTTGTGTTCTCTTCTTTATATTGTTCTCCCTTTCCCTCGTTTTGTCAATTCGTTATTCTAACCTGTTGTGCGTATGTCAGTGTTTGTTATCGCGGCTCCCCATTCTTTGTGCTATGGATTATTCCCTGCCAAGTTGTTAGTGTATTAAGTTTATTGTCAGCCCCTAGTCTCGTCTCGTCTCGTCTCGTCCTGTCCTGCAGGCTGAGCTACCGGTCTCATGAGCAGTCACATACAGTGCTCTCTTCCAGCTTCAATACCACGACTGAGGTGAGACCCTTGAGCAAGGCACTGAACCCCCAACTGCTCCCCAGGTGCCGCAACATTGGCTGCCCACTGCTCCGGGGGTGTGTATGTGTAGCGGTGTGTTCTCTGCGTTGTGTAGAAATTAAGTACAAACTACAGGAATTCTTGCCTTCATGTCCTCGTTTATTCTGGATAACACAAACGAATATATATGAGGACTCGTGCAGCATAACAACCAGCGTGCGGCAGCAATGCACGACGCGCTGTGACGTCTCATGCAGACTGGGGCAATATATTTTCACAAAAACTCATTTTGAAAACATAACAATAAAGCATGTACCTGGATAACACAAACGAATATATATGAGGACTCGTGCAGCATAACAACCAGCGTGCGGCAGCAATGCACGACACTGAGAAAGAGAAAATTACAGATTAAATAAAAAAATAAAAATAAAATCAACAAAACATCTGAGTGTGCATCAGCGAGGGCTTTAAATCACAATCATACAAATATATCATGTGAATTCATCGATTACATGAAATACAGCCCTAATTGAATCACTGCAAAAACTTGTGCGACCTACCGCTGTGACGTCTCATGCAGACTGGGAAGCAGCAAAGTGCGCCAACCCCCCACGTCAGCATGGCAGCAGGAAACTCCAAATATGGTCATGGCAAGTGGAATCACAAAATCATTTCCTAAGTACACACCTGCTACATATGCGTCACCATACTCGTACTTGGCCACACGTCATCTCATGTTTACATTCATTCACATTCACCCGGGGTCTGCCACGCTACTAGGCCTGAGCTCTGCCTGTGAAGGTGGTATTGAAGGTGGATTACGAGTGTGGAGTGTCAGGCCACAGCTGCTAACCACCGGCCTCCAGCTTCGCTGCCTTCACGGCTCTCTGGCAGTCTGCCATCCTGGACTGGATTCTGTGGCCGTTCACCCATGCCTGCCTGTCTACAAGTCTTTCCCTACCTATTGTTTCGACTGTGGTCACTCCTCTCCTCACCATCTCTCTTCTTGTCAGCAAATTTGTCTAATAAATCTGTTAACACTCACTCTGCATTTGAGTCCTCCCTCCAGATCCCTGACATTATTGTGTATTTATTTATCAATTACTCACCCAGTCTCTCCAGTACAATAGTTGCATTGGCTGAAAGTCCTCCAGCAAACACTTGACACATGTAAACTCCTTTATCCTCAGTTCTGACACTCTTCAGTCTGAGAGAGAAGTTTCCTTTGGGGATTTCAGCAGTGAAGAACTCAACTCTGTCTCTGTATTGTTCATCTGATGAATCTGGTAAAGTCTTATTGTTTTGGTAGAGCAGAACCAGAATATCTTCATCTTCATCTGTTTTCTTCCATGAAACCTCTTCAATGTGTTCAGGTGTGATGTGAGAGTCTACAGAGCAGTTCAGAGTGACGTCCTCAGACGCAGATATGGAGCGACTCGATCCTGATACTAGCAAACGCTCTGAAAAACAATGTCACAGTAGGAAATTTATGTCCAGGATTAAAACGTTTTGGAAAATCATATTGAAAATGATGGGAAGTATTCATGTGATTCACACTTACCAACATCTTTTATGTCAACCACAGTTTCTCCAGACTCTTGCTGACTGTGAACAGTACATGTGTATCGTCCCTCATCTTCAGCTCTCAGATTGTCCAGACGGAGGGAGAAGTTTCCATGTTGAATCTGATCAATAAAGAAATGCGCTCTATCATGATAATCCTGCTGCTGGGCCTCTGCTCGACTCTCACCATCTTGATACAGATGAACAAGAGTCTCTGAGTCTGTTCTTCTCCATTCCACCTCCAGATCCTCCATTAGTAAGAGTTCATCAACATAACAGGGCAAAACTACTGAAGATCCCAGAGGAGCAACCAGAGGACCAGAGGGACCACGCACAACCAACCCTATAAAGCCAAATAAATAAATAATCTATCCATAATATAACTATTAAAAAGGAAATGATTTGTTTCTGCTGTAAAATATTCAAAATAATTATAACTTTAATTACTTAATTTATTCAATGACTACAAACTGCAGTGGAATCAGTTCACTAAATGTCAAGATGTGACACGTTCGGATGACCCCATCCAATCTTACAATATAATGTGACCACATCAATTGATGTTCTGCATAAGAAAAATGTTAAAGCTAAAACAAATTATTCATGACACTTTTAATCACATTAGTTCAATTATATTAATTCAGTATATCAAATGCTGTATGTTTCCAGATGAAGCACAGAATAACAGATGAAAGATAGTTAAAAGTGTAGTAAATCAGCATTAAATTAGCTGCTGATAAAGAATAGAATAGAATAGAATAGAATAACTGTTTTACTACAGTTTTACTGGTCAGGACTTTAGCAGCCTACTGATATAACAAATATATAGAATAAGGAAAGCATGCAGAAAACAAAGTAAATGAAGTATATATATATGCAAGTTTTGCAACAACAAAACCAAGTCTTACCTTATAATGCTCTTGGTTGAATTTTAACAGAAAAATAAAGTAGTTACTCCATTATGGTGAAATAGTAATTGCAAAATGAATCCTTGTTAACAAAGAAAAAAATACACAAATAAATTAAATAAATAAATAAAAATGAACGAAAAACGTCTCAGGTTACATAGCACTGGTTTCAATAGCTTGATATGCGTAAATCCCGGGGGGGGACAGGACCCCCCCTACCTGAGGGTTGTCCCCCCTAAAAATATCATTACAAGCGACTCTGTGTATCAGAAATAATATAATGGACATATACTTAAAATAATTGTGTGAGTAGTAAAACGCAAAAAAACCGTTTTAAGTTCTGAAGTGTTTTGATTCCCCCCTCCCTTGCCTCACAGTGGTTTGGTCCACTGCCTGCTTTCTTCTTTTACGATACACACACACGAGTCCGGTCACGGTGGGAGAGAGCAAGTTCCTCAGTAACTGTTAGTTATGTGTAAGTAACGGCTGTCAAGGCTATTTTATTCTCTTTAAACATCGGGTTTAATGATTATTTCTCTTTAATACAGATGATGCTGGATCATTAATAAATTAGTCATGACAAAACAATTATGATATCCGATGTTTTTTCTATGAGCGATTAAGATTAACAAGCTTAATAGTTTGTCACCCACTACAACTAACACAGCGATAAGCCTGTGTGTGAACTGATATTAGGCTAATATTGTAGACCTATGATGTTAAGTGGCAGATCAGTGGGCTTAATGCGGTTGAATATCTAAAGAGACGTACTCGGTTTCAGACGAAACCTAAAATACTATGGAGGACGCAAAATAATAATTATAATATGACCGCGTGGTGAACCATATGAACTGAACTCATATTTAAACACGGTCCATGCTATGTACACATGCTGTGTACACATAGCTATCCTTACAAGTACAATTTTGGCTGTATTATTTGTGTCCCCTTCAAAAATTGCTCTTGAGAAATTTTATGTTTATTGTCCCCCCCCTACTGTTAGATGAAATTTACACCCCTGGCTTGATATAGTCTGTAATCAATGCCAAATTGAGGACTACAGGTGAGAGAGTGGAAATTAATCTGCACACAACTTCACCTGAAGATTACTAGAGGCGAGGAGCAGCTCTGCAGACCCATCTGAGTATAAAAGGTGACATCATGTAACAACATAGGACTGTCGTCAGCCAATCAGATTTGCATGATTTCACACATGCTTCATAAAACAGGTTCCATGGGATTCGTCCCCACAGTGTCAGCAAATGACACAACCCGAGTCAACAAGGAACCCTGTAAATCTGCCTTTTCAACCAGGTTTTTAATGCAATTAGGCTACCATAGTTAGTTTACAGTACTATCGTTCCTGTAAAACAATGGTTATCTTTTGGCCCACACGCAGATTTGGCATGGCTGATTTTCTTCACTACCATTACTTAAAATTAACACGTTCAAACCACCTGTCATTTTTAGCATTTAACAGATGGAAATGAAAAAAGGTCCATTTAAAATCCAGGCATCATTGTGCTTTATTCGTTTAGTTTACAGGCTATTATAGCATATAATTCAATGTATATGTATATGTATGTATATGTATATATATATATATATATATATATATATATATATATAGTGCTGTCAAAATTAGCGCGTTAACGCTGGTGATTGATTTTTCAGTTTTGTTAAAAAATATTTAACGCAATTAATGCAGGGGTAGAGGTTGGCCACTCACAAGTACTGCTTCTTTCTCTCTTTTTTCTTGACAAGAAGGGTCTTGTTTATTCCTTAGCTTGTCTTTCCTTTGTGTCTTTCTGTGTAGAACAAACAATAATAATATTCATATAAATATGCTGCAAAAAGGAAAATAAGTGAATGGCAACTATTCATAACAACATTGATGCCAACAAATGTTTAATACAAGGATTACAGAAAAATGAACAGCCAGCTTCTTTACCAGATATCTCTCCAGCAGAAGATACGTCTAAACATCAAAGTTTTTTTCTGAAATCCAAAACCAGTCAACTTTGTCATGTCAGCTCAGCAGACAGAGGATTTGTGATTTTAAAAATAAGTTTATTCAATAATGTAAAGTTGCATACTTATTCATTTGAACATCACAAATTCAATTATTATATCAAGCAAAGACCACAGAGAATTACTGCTTTACAACATCATCCAGTGACACTGACAACCTTTACCCTGTTTTATGCACATTTTGAAATATTGCATAGGAAATGAGTGATGGAAACACCACATTTTAGAACAAAAAAAAAAAATCCCTTAATTCACAAAAAAAGTTTCTACACTCGCTTGAGGTGGATTTTGAATAGTACAAAAAAAAGAGTTATTGCGAATAATGGGAGATGGAAACACATTTGCTGAATAAATTCTGACATAGCAAGCATTAAACCCACGTGACTAATCATCTGTTTTCGCTTATGGTGTTTTATTCACTGTTAGTTACCAATACCACCATGGGCGGATTGGGACAAAAATTCAGCCCTGGCACTGTAGCCACACCGGCCCACATTACCACACCCACACAGCCCCACCCACAGACGCGCATTCACTACTTACATCTGTGTACAGATGGTGAAATAATGTAAGCAGTACCGTATATGTAACAGATATTTAAACATGTAATGTATGTGTCTGGCAAACAATGCTTACTACTTTTTAAAGAGCACACGTTTATAACAAATTTACACACAGCAAAAACAAATGAAAAAGAATCTGAGGATGTTGAAATGTCTGTGAGCTGTCTCTTTATGCCATTTGTCTGCTGTTACTGTCATTCTGTACAGTAAGTTGTTCTTTGTTGTCACTGTCTGTCTGTTGGGTTTTTCCTACCTCTACCACACTCCTCCCTGTCTCTGCTAGGCCTACCGTAGCATCCTTCCTCACAGCACTGGTATTGGAAGACCAGGGGTCTCTGGCTGTACTAATTCCAGCAACATCCTAGTTAATGAACACAGTATAGGATGTAAACATTACAGCAAAATATTTTCTCACTGACTGCTCTCAACATTGTAATACATATGGATACAAACAAGTAATAATAGCACAAAAGGGAATAGAATATATAGCAAAAACGCTCTCGGTTACTAACGTAACCTTGGTTCCCCGAAATGAGGGAACGAGACATTGCTATGGGAAATACCTTTTCCTCGAATACTACTGAAGCCTTATTGAATCACGCCAGTAAAACTGGCCAATGACGTTCAAGCGCGCGAAATATGAGCGGGATCCCACTCTATATAAGGCAGTGCTTGTACGTCATCCATTCAGAATCTTTGACTGAAGCAACTTGGCATTCTAAGATCCTGAGCTCGGTGACACGGCAATAACAGCAATGTCTCATTCCCTCATTTCGGGGAACCGAGGTTACGTTAGTAACCGAGAGCGTTCCCCTTCAATTCAGTCACTCTACATTGCTATGGGAACGTATAAAATTGAAAAAAAATTTTATACGCGAAAGTGCTGGGTGATGAGCAGCCTGCCACCATACAAATGTCCTGAATAGACATGCCATTTGCCCAGGCCCAGGAGGACGCGAGTCCGCGGGTTGAGTGGGCCCGAACCCCTATAGGACATTCCACGCCCTTAGAGCTATAAGCCAAAGCAATTGCGTCGACGATCCAGTGTGACAGCCTTTGCTTGGACACAGGCAATCCTTTTGTACGTCCACCAAAACATACAAATAGCTGCTCCGAGAGTCTGAACTGTCTAGAGCGCTCGATATAAGTACGCACCGCGCGTACAGGGCACAGCAGAAGTGTATTAAGCGGTTCCGTCCCGGCCGGTGTTTCGGGGCAGAAAGCAGATAGTGTTATGACCTGCGCTTTAAATGGAGTCGAAAGCACTTTAGGCACATAACCTTTTCTAGGCTTCAAGGTGAGTCTGCAATCACCTGGTCCGAATTCAATACACGAGTCGTCAGTTGAAAGCGCCTGCAGGTCTCCAACTCGCTTAACAGAGACCAGCGCGAGCAGGAGCGCTGTCTTGAGAGAGAGCGCTCGCAAGCTCGCTGATTGTATGGGCTCGAACGGGGGGTCCCGTGAGAGCGTCAAGCACAAGCGCCAGGTCCCAAGTGGGTAGAGTAGAAGGGCGAGGAGGGTTCAGCCGCCTTGCTCCTTTTAAAAATCGTATGATCAGGTCATTTCTGCCGATCGGGCGATTTTCGACGTGCGCGTGAAAGGCTGTTATAGCGGCCACATACACTTTCAATGTGGATGGCATACGACCACTATCAAATCGTTCTTGAATGAAGGCAAGGATTATTGGTATTGGACAGCTGATTGGGTCTTCGCCCCGCGATACGCACCAACTTGAAAAAACTCTCCATTTATGTGCGTAAAGACGTCTCGTGGAAGGAGCCCTAGCCTCAGAGATAGTGTTCAACACCCGCTGAGGAAGTGCATCTGTTACTGGCAAGCTCCGTCGAGCGGCCAGACATGAAGGCTCCATGACTCTGGATTTGGGTGCCAAATCGTTCCTTGTGCTTGAGAGAGGAGGTCTCTTCAGTGGGATAATCCATGGGGGCTACCAGCATCTCCACCAGTTCTGGGAACCACGGCTGATTGGGCCATTTCGGTGCCACTAACAGAACAGATTCCTTTTCCTCTCTGATTTTGCAAAGCACGCGAGGCAGAAGCTTCACTGGAGGAAAGGCATACTGCGTACTTCGGCCAGCTGTGAGCTAGTGCATCCACTCCCAGAGGAGAGTGTGTCAGTGAATAAAACAGCGGGCAGTGAGTGTTCTCCGCTGATGCGAAGAGATCCACCTCCGCCCTGCCGAATACACTCCAAATCATATTGACTGTCAGAGGGTGTAATATCCACTCCCCGTGGATTATCCCGCCCCTCGACAGTAAATCCACGCCGTAGTTCAGGCGTCCGGGGACATGTACTGCCCGGATGGAGAGGAGGTGTCGATCTGCCCACAGAAGGAGGTCTCTCGCCAGTTGCAGCAGTGGTCGCGAGTTCACACCGCCTTGGTGATTTATAAACGCCACCACTGTCATGCTGTCCGTCCTGATGAGAACATGACGTTGAAGAATGTCTGGAAGAAAGCACTCGAGCGCTAGGTGAACAGCACGGAGCTCCAGACAGTTTATGTGCCATGACTTCTCCGTTTCTGACCACGTCCCGAAGGCTGGTCTGCCATCGCATACGGCTCCCCAGCCCGTACTCGATGCATCTGTCGTAACATTCTTTCTCCTGATCACTTGACCAATACGAACACCCCGGTGATACAGAGTCATATCGCGCAAGGGTTCAGTGTATGCAAACAGTTGCGTGTCACTTTGATGCGCAAGGTGCCCGTGCGCCATGCGTTCTGTGGCACCCGGCTCTTTAACCAGAGCTGAAGCGGACGCATATGTAGGAGCCCTAGATTGCACACTGTCGAGGCAGCAGCCATCTGGCCGAGGGTCCTCTGAAAGCATTTCAGCGGGGGAGAACGCCCTAATTTGAAGACTGCGAGAGAACTGATCAGTTTTTGTGAGCGCTCCTCCGACAGACGCGCTCGCATATTGATTGAGTCCAGCTCCACTCCTAAAAAGGAGATGTTCTGGCTCGGTATCAGCATGCTCTTTTGCATATTTACAGTCAGTCCTAAGCTCTGAACATGAGCGAGGAGTCTGAGTTTGTCGCTGAGCAGCGCGCTCTCTGATTGGGGTAACACTAGCCAGTCGTCGAGATAGTTCAGGATGCGTATTCCGCTCTGCTTCAGAGGAGAGAGAGCAGCATCCATGCATTTCGTAAACGTACGAGGGGCCAGACAGGAAGGGCCAGGCAGGACCGTGAATTGGTACGCTATCCCTTCGAATGCAAATCTCAGGAAGCGCCTGTGGCGGGGGGCTACCTGAATGTGAAAATAAGCATCCTTTAAATCCACGGAGATAAACCAATCTCCCGGTCTGATATGTGAGAGGATTTGTCTCAGCGTAATCATTTTGAACGAGCGCTTTGAAAGCGCACGATTCAGCGGCCTCGGGTCCAAGATTGGGCGGAGTCCGCCGTCTTTCTTTGGCACCAGAAAATAACGGCTGTAGAAGCCGCTCTTGCACGCTGTGAGAGGCACTGCCTCTACCGCGCGCTTTGCGAGAAGTTTGTGTATTTCCTCTCGCAGAACTGAGACATTCTGCTCCCACACAGTGGACATTAACACACCGTTGAAACGGGGCGGTCTGCAAAAGAACTGAAGCGTGTAGCCGTTCTTTATTGATTTCATAACCCACTCTGATACCCCTGGCAGTCCCTGCCACGCTTCTGTGAACTGTGACAGTGGGCGAGGCGGACTGCACACCGTGAGGGATAACTCGCCGTTGGGGGGCGGGGAGTTTAATACCACACGAGTGTGAGAGTGAGTGATGTGGGAGAGGGGAGTGAGAGGAGGAAAATTGCCCTGATATTGAGGTGATTTTTTTATTTTTTATTTTTATTTTATTGCACTGCACTGTGGAACAGTCAAAACACAAACATGACAATCGTTCTTGCCGCCCGCAACAGGCAGGGGGGCGTGGTGAACCCACATAGTGGAGCGAGCAGACTTTCTCAGTGGCTCGTCTTCGGCGCTGAGTGCAGCTTTCCTCCTCCGAGAGACAGCATCAGGAACGCGGCTTTGATCCCGGAGCCGGTGGCCTGCCGTCTCTGTCAGGGCGGGGTTTCTGGCCCTTCGAGCCCTGGCGGCGCTTCGGCTACGGCTATCTTGGTCTCACCGCCGGCTCATGCTCGCGCCAAACAGCAGTAGGAGGGGCGAACGGTCTTCCCGCGCGCTGTGCTGAGGAGGAGCGGGAATGCGCAGGAGGGTTCGCGCCGGCCCGCTTTGGTAACAAGTGGCTAATGGCCTTCGACTGCTTCTGCGCTTCAACGAAGCGCTCCGTGAACGTCTCTACCGCCGCTCCAAAGAGACCTGAGGGATTCACGGGAGCGTCCAGAAGAGCCGTCTTCTCTGAGTCTTTCAACTCGGTCAGAGTCAGCCACAGGTGACGATCCAGCACCACAAGATTACCCATATTGCGGCCGATCGCTCGAGCTGTCACCTTCGTCGCTCTGAAGGCCAGATCTGTGGCGCGTCGGAGCTCTTTGAAGACTTCAGGGTCCGGGCCATCTTCATCCAGGGACTGAAGGAGCTTGGCCTGATACACCTGAAGTATCGCCATCACATGCAGTGTTGAAGCTGCCTGGCCCGCCGCTGAAAAAGCCTTGCCAGCGAAGTTTGCGGTGGCTCGGCAAGGTTTAGATGGGAGAGACGCGTGGTTTCGCACCCTCCAGTTTGCCACGGCTGCAGGACAGAGGTGGGCAGCGACGGCTTCCTCCACAGGGGGGAGTTTAACATACCCCGCTCGGTCAGCGCCGTCCACAGACGACAGAAGGGAGGATCCCGGATTGTGCACTCGACTGGTGAGCGGCGCGTTCCACGACTTCGCTATCTCGTCGTGCACCTCCGGGAAAAAGGGGCCGGGCCTCCACGGGGTGTCCTTTCGGCCGCGATCCGACTGGAGGAACCACTCGTCCAGACGGCTTCTGGCCGGCTCGGTAGGAGGCGCCCACTCCAGACCGAGCTCATCAACTGCCTTGGTCAGGACGCACAATTCGTGGCCATCAGAGGGTTCGATTGGCTCTACGCAGGAGAGGCAATCGCGAGAGGTCATCTTTTGTCCGTCCGAAGCTCACCGGAACACAGCAGGAGAAGAGAAGGCATGTCCGCTGCAGCGTGTAGATCACGGTGAGTAGTATATTTCTTTGATAGGCTTGTTGCTGAAGGAAAAAATTCTGAACGGATGACGTACATGCACTGCCTTATATAGAGTGGGATCCCGCTCATATTTCGCGCGCTTGAACGTCATTGGCCAGTTTTACTGGTGTGATTCAATAAGGCTTCAGTAGTATTCGAGGAAAAGGTATTTCCCATAGCGATGTAGAATGACCGAATTGAAGGGGAACTATAAATAGTAGCGGCAGTAAATCCTTATCCAATTATTTGTGAATTAAAGTATGCTGAAGTGTTGCTAGTATGTGCTGCATGTGTATTTGTGTGTGTGAGTGTGATCTCTCTCTGTGTGTGTGTGTGTGTGTGTGTGTGTGTGTGTGTGTGTGTGTGAGAGAGTGTTTGTGTGACATACATGCACAAGTTCCTCCTATCCTAAGAGTTAATTAATAGTTAATTAGAGCCACATTATTTAGAAACTGGCAGCATCTGTGTCAGGGTGTGTCTCTGAACATACTTTAAAAAACCTGAACATTTCTGTTTTGAAAATCCTTTTTTTGATTGATCGTAGGAAATATTCTAACATTTTGAGATACTGTGTTTTTGACTTTCATGAGTTGTAAGCTCTAATCATCAAAATTAAAAAAAAAAAAAAAATTAAAAAAAACCTTTTGAAATGTTTTACTTTACATGTAATGGATCTAGAATTTATGAAATTTTCACTTTTTGAAACAAGTTACAAGAAAAAAGAAGAAGAAAAATAACTTTTTCACGATATTCTAATCTTTTTGCAACCTGGTCTCATAAAAATACGTACTTCTGCGCACTTTTTGTGCGACACCGTTTTACGTACCTTACTGCACGTTTCGCCGCAGTTTCAAATAGAAATGTCCACTGAGTGGCACTAAAACACAGGTTCAATATGTGAACCCTGGCACGTTTTTATTACGTAGATATTGGTACGTATTGCTGTTTTTTTTATTACGTTGCTTCAGATACGTATTGCGGCGGTTCAGAATTCAAATATCCGGGGACTGTCGCTAAAGGTTAACGCTCTATCGTGTTGGAAATATGCCCTATACCAAATCCAGCCCTAAACCTACCCGATAGTGTTAACAAATGCAAAGCTGATATAAAAAAGATGCAACTGTGCCATTTGAACTTCCTTTTACGCAGATTTTAACTGCTTTGTCGAACCGTAGTTACACGGGATTCGAACCTGTGTAACTCCGTACTCTGTGAGCTACCGAACAAACTTGTTATCTATGAAAACCATAGACTGTAAAAAAGATGGACGACGCATCTCCGCTTCCTTCCATTATAGAAAAGTGAAGCGAATACATCTCAGTATGGCCGCTGCTATCTTGAGTAAATGATGTCATTTGGAGCCCGAGTCTGCGCAGTAGAGATTCGTTTGGAGCCCGAGTCTGCGCAGTAGAGTCCTGAGGTGGAGCCACGGAATCAATCTCCCGCCCAAACTCCCACAGACCCAATCAACCATAACGACACGCCCCGTTTTTATAGCATCAAATTACTAGCTAAAATCAAACGTATCACAAAAATGAACAATTGAACATATATCAGCGTGATAACAACTACCTTAAATGACCAAAACCATATTTCGGAAAATTGTATTGGAAGTGTAATAAATTTTTTATTTTGACTGAAGTCCCATTCGTTTACATGGAGAGGGCGGAGTTTATGACCTGTACTGCAGCCAGCCACCAGGGGGCGATCAAACAGCCCGCAGCTTCACTTTTAAGGACGAGTGAGACACACCCGATGAAAACCCATAGATAAGAAGTTGGATGTGTGCGATGCTAATGTTCAAAAGCATCAGTTTTCAAATCTCCAAGCATATTAATATTGTTTTGAAGTCATAGCATGATATTGTTCGAGTAATTGTGCGAAAATTACGCTTTATTAATCGCAACTCTGTAAATTTGTGTGAAAGTGTTCATTTATTTTGGAAACTGCAGTGATATGTACTTATTGGTACGTATTTCATGTCACGCTAAAAAGTGCAGCCAGGTACGTAAATGCCATGAGACCAGGTAGTCTTTTTGAGATGCACCTGTATATCTACTAACTCTTATTAGAGTGTTAGTAGACTGGTAGGCTTACTACCAGTATTGTTATTCTAATCCTACCAGTACTGGTAGGGTTAGAATAAGTTGACATGCCCTTGCAAAGTTACTTATAGTCAGTAGAATGTCTTTTGGGACACCATCACAATAAAGAGTTCACTGATATTAAGCAGACAGTCTACTAATACTCTAATGAGAGTTAGTGGACATGGTGCAAAGTTACTTATTGTCAACAGAATGCTCAAAAGGGAACATAAAAATAAAGTGTTACTGAAGGAACTCAAAAGCTTGCCGTTTGGCAGGGTTAGGTGAATGCAGACACCACCTAGAAGACTCTGCAACCACGGGGTAGCCGTCAGAGAGGGAGATGGCAGCGGGATCGCTGGACAGACAATGTGTCAGACAAACAGACTAGACAAGGTGCAGACAAGGTAAAGGTAAGTAGTCATTTGTAGACTGAAAGAGCAATGCTGACAGGTAACTGATATATGACAGAGAAAATAAGAAATTAAACCCGGCTCATTATAGTTAGATAAAAACATGTCAATATATAAATATAAATAATATAAATATAAAAGCAAATCACCATTACATTGAGTACAAAAAAAGTGAAAGTTTGTGAAATGAACAGTTAAGTACACCTAACATTTACAGCTATTTTGAAAACCAAGAAACAAAACATTTTTTTTTTTTTTAAACAGCAAAATTTGAAATAAAATATACAACTTTAAACTTAAAACACTGACATTGTGTCTTTTTCTCTCATTGTTGATCATGTTTGTGATTCCATCCACCGAATCATACTGAGTGCCGTCTGTTTCTCTTACCAGCATCCTGATCTTGATTCAGTAAAGGATTCATTGCAAGTGATTCTGCTGAGTTCTGATTGTGGTTTGATTCATTGGCTGGAGTTTCATCAGATCCTGCAGCATTCTGGGTT
This sequence comes from Onychostoma macrolepis, assembly GCF_012432095.1. Classification (NCBI taxonomy): domain Eukaryota; kingdom Metazoa; phylum Chordata; class Actinopteri; order Cypriniformes; family Cyprinidae; genus Onychostoma; species Onychostoma macrolepis. The sequence goes on along the minus strand of NC_081157.1, from coordinate 44,189,098 downwards.
TGAGACAAGACATTTTATTTTTTAAATGTATTTTCAACAATTTCTACAGTAGTGTTTCTCAGTCCTAGAGTGTCTAGCACTGCACACGCAGGAAGTCTCCCTTATCTAATACACCTCATTTATAACTCATTAGTAGAGAACTACACAACAAGAGGTCAGGAGTTGAATCCCAAATTATGCACTATGCACAATGTATTCTATCTACCTGGTGTATGATATTTAGAAGGGTATAGTATCATCTCATGCCATATAAAACACTGAACATTTTGGTACATATGTCTACCGACATGTCACATCTAGTTTTATTACATTTAGCCCTTGCTGGTACATGACCTGACACAAAATTCTTGGGGTTTGACATTCATAAACTTTACACTCACTTTACCACATACATCCCTCATCAGAGCTGTAAAAGCATAAACTGTACTTTTATTTACTCAATAAAAAGTACATAATACGTAGTTGTTATACATTTCAAATGTAACTGAGTTAAAGTACAAGTATATTGTTTCAATAAAACTTGAGCATTCTTCATAACAATACTTTAATGACCAAGTAATTCATTTCCATCTCTGCCACTATATTAATAGAGTATATTACCGTATTGACCCGAATATAAGACGATGTTTTTTTCTTGGAAATGCATCTGAAAAAACGCGGTCGTCTTATATTCAGGGTCTAGACTTTGACATGTCAGTAACACACCCACAACAATAGGTGGCGCCAAAAACGCATAAAACGAGTGTGCCATGAAATATGTAATGTAATGAGTGCTGTAAAGATCGCAGTGAAAACAAAAGAAAAAGAAAAGCTTACAGCGGCACGAATCGTGACTGTCATGTTAGCCTGATGGGACCAAACTTCCTCTGTAAGTGACTTTAAAACATAAGACAGTACCCAGATTTGAAGACTATAATAAGATTTCACTTCTACTGTTAATAAAATTTTGGTAGGCTACTATGAGATTGGTAGCCTAAATGTTATATAATTCAGATGGGCTACCTGTTATTTTTATGGTATATCAAAAAGTGTATATTTTTCAATGTTATTGTTTGGTACATTTTACCAGTATTTACCATACTTTCAAAACAAAAATTAAAATAGGAAAAATATGCAATATGAAAATAATTTAAGAAAAAAATGTTTTACAGAGAGAAAACAACAACAACAACAACAAAAAACAAGATTTGGTTTTCAAAAAGCCTTTTTCCAAAAGGTACATCTGGAAAAGGGGGTCGTCTTATAATCAGGGTCATTCTTATATTCGGGACAATACGGTAATAGACTCTGGTTTGTGGAATCAGTTCATCGCAGTGAAAAATATTGATGCTGTGTTTACAATAATGTGTCAGTATAAAAACTCCTGTCATATGGGCCAGAAAAACATGATGATAAAATGACTGAGTGCATCTTCGATATGAAGAGAAACTCTTCCTGATATTGCAGGTCACTTTATTAATTATGATACTAACCTGACATGGCAGACATGTTTTGATCCCTGTGAGATCAAAGACAGTGAAGGAAAAAACGGGATTATTCAGAAGCTGCTCGTATTAAACTAAACATATGTAGAATTGATTATTCCTGGATTTACCAACAACAACAACTACAACAAAACATTAGTTGACCCACATCTTACATTTAGTCATTTAGCAGACGTTTTTATCCAAAGCGACTTACAGCGACTAGTTTAGCTTGGCAGTAAATTAAATGTATGTATTTATGAATGAGGGGAGTTAAAAGATTCCTTGTCCTGTGGCTCACTCTAGTGGACTGCAATTGTCCTGAAGAGGGGACATTTTTGCTCAGACAGTGTAATCTACAGGAAATTGTAGATTTTTGAAAATTATTGATATGAAAAAGTATAATCAGTCGGAAAATATATAGCATCAAACTACACATCAGGGCCCAGGTCTCTGCCGAGTTTGGTGCCTGTACCATTAAATAGTGTCAGTAGTTTTAGTCTCAGAAGAGCAATAAGTTTAAATAGTATAACAGTATGTTGGCTTTCTCAAACCAGCATAATAATACTCACTGGATGCAAATAATCCTAATATCAGCACAAACATGGTAAAGACACTTTCAAGAGGAAAGACAGTGCATCTCATATCTCCAATGGTACGATCACCATTAACTGAAAAAGAAGAGTGGGTACAATTATTTAAATATTATAGCAGTTTTATTATCTGTCACTCAATAAAGATTTGAAATTAAATATAAATGATTATTACTAATCTTATAATGTATATAGCCCAGTAAAACTATGGATAATGGAAATATCTTCGCTCAGACTAATGATATAAATATTGCATTTTAAAGTGTTGTGTTCGCTCACCTGTTTTCAGTATTAGTTCTGTCATCAGTGCAACAGAGTTCAGTAAAACAACACCAACTGATCCAAACAGATACACAGGAACAAAACGACGAAAAACTGTAATGCAAGTTTAAACATTTCATATTAAGCTAAAGCAAAATTAATAAATCTGTGAAAACAAAGAAAAAAATACTGTAAAATGGAAAATAAATGTGTAGATACCAACTACAATAAGCAGTGTAATAAATATGTTATTACAGACACACTCAAACCTAGCTTCAACCCTAATTAAACACATCTGAACAAACTAATTAAGGTCTTCAGACTCACCACAAACTATGTTTACATTTAACCATTTAGCAGACACTTTTTTCGAAAGCTAATTACAAATGAGGGCAATAGAAAAACAAATTAAACTAATATATCCGTGTTGTGATAAGTCCCATTTAGTCTAACACAATGTACTGAATATATATTTTTTCTTTTTTTAATAAACAGAAAAAAAATTGACAATAGAAAGTGCTAGTATTAATGGGTCATGTGCTGACAGATATACTTCTTTAGGCATTTCTCAAAAATGGGGAAAGACTCAGCTGCTCAGGTTGAGTTAGGCAGGTCATTCCACCAGCAGGGAAGAGTCAAGGTAAAGGTCTGTGAAAGTGATTTAGTGCCTCTTTGGGATGGCACCACAACTGGCCAGTCACTTGTAGGATTTGGCCAAAACCACAAGCAAATCTGTCTTGGCAAGGTTCAGCTGAAGGGAATGGTCCATCGTCCAGCAGGAAATGTCTGTCTGGATCATTCGGCTGGAATGAGAGGTAGAGTTGGGCGTTATCAGCATAGCAGTGATAGGAAAAAGTATCTGTCTAAATTACAGATCCTAGAGATGACAAAGAGATGGAGAAGAGAAGTGGTCCAGGCACTGAGCCCTGGGACACCCCAGTAGATAGATGTTGCAGCTTTGACACCTCACCCTTCCAAGACACTCTGAAGGACCTACTTGGGAGGTAAGACTCAAACCACAGGAGTGTGGTTCCCGTGATGCCCTTTGTCTTGATGGTTGACAAGAGGATCTGATGGTTGACTGTATCAAAAGCAGCGGACAGGTCCAGCAAGATAAGTACTGATGATTTGGAAGCTGCTTTTGCCAGTCTCATAACTTGTCAAGTCAAGTCACCTTTATATATAGAGAGAGAGAGAGAGAGCAGCTTTATATAATACAGATTGTGTCAAAGCAGATTTACAGTGTTAAGCAGAAAATAGTGTGTTGATAATGTAGGATGGATGATAAAAAAGTAATTTTTTTTCTTAAAGTCAGTTCATTGTTGACTCTGTGATGTCACCATCCAGCTCAGTTCACTTCGAATAGTGTCTGTGCAATCAAGCCGACAATATTGTCAGAGATTAAATGTCCCCAACTAAGCAAGCCAAAAGCGACAGTGGCAAGAAACCACAACTTCCTTGGTTGACAGAAATGGAGAGATAAAAAAAAAAAAAAAAAAAAAAATCAGAAGAAATCAGAGATTTGGTTGAACACGGATTGCTCAAATGTTTTTGCGATAAACGAAAAAAGGGAATACCGGTCTAAAGTTTTCTGAAAGTGCTAGGTTGGGTTTCTTAAGCAGTGGGGTTACCCAAGCCTGTTTAAATGCTGTAGGAAAGGTTCCAGCATGAAACGATGTGTTAATGATGTGAGTTTGCACAAGTACAACTGAAGAAGAAATAGCATGAAGGAAATTAGTGGGGATAGGATCAACTGGACAGGTAGTAGGGTGATTGGAAAGGATGACTCTAGAGACAGCCTCCAAGAGCAAAGAGAAAGAGAAAAGGGTGTGTGTTTGCTGTTAGTTGTTGGTTTGTGGTGTGGAAACTTGGTCGCTGATGGTAGCCGTTTTATTTATGAAGAACGTGGTCATCAGCTGCTAGATTTGATAAAGGGTGGGGAGGACAAAGGAGAAAGGAAAACGTTTTAAAAAGCATTAAAAAAATCTGAAGAATTGTTAATTTTGTTGTGACAGTAGGTCATTTTAGCAGTGGATACATTAGTAAGAGAAGAAATGCCAAAAGGTAACATATAGAGGAGTGTTACTTGTGTCAGGAGCAAGGTTGATGTTTAAAGTGAGTGTTGAATGAATGTTGTGACTGGCCTAAAACAAACTTACTATGACAGTGTGGCCAGATTTACTACTACATGCTCACACCAGTAGCTTAATTCTCTGCACAGAGCATCATACCATAATTTACTGGTGTTACAACTTCTCATACCAAACAAATTGCCAAAACTGATTTACCACTAAATGGTAATTTACCGGCTATGTGTCAAAGGAGCTGTTAACTGTAAACCTACAGTATCCCTCACATTTTTAACTGGTTAATTGAAATGTTGTTGTTTTTTTGTTTGTTTTTTTAAGGAACATTTTCTACATAGTGAAATCGCATTCACCGTTATTCACACTGTATAGCTGAGCCTGGTTAGCTTCTTTTTTTTTTTTTTTTATAAATTGTGATTATACTGATCTTTATACTGTGGCTCATATTTTTATTTCTTTTTATTTCTTTTTTTAAGAAAGTTAGTTAGTGTTAGTTTCAGAGAAAATAGAAAGGTTAGTTGCCTGGTAGTTTAGTGGGGGGTTTTTTTATGTTTAGGTGTGGTTAAGGGTTGTAAAATATATATATGAAATTGCAGAAATATAACTATATAAATATGTTTATGATAATTTTTATTTATTTTTTTATTTTTTTATTTTACATTTCTATAGCTGTAAAAAATGTAATAATGTTTACTTTTAGGTGTTGTCCAGCATGTTTCAGCATCTATTCTTAAGTAAATATTTTACGAATACCTATGTATAAACAATGGGACCATGTAATACCACCATGGAGACCATGGTTTAATGCCACCAATGAAGTAGGAACATATGAGATGATTAAAGTAGATGATCGATACTATACCCTGAGCAATATATCTATAATAATCCTCATCTGTAAACTTCATAATCGCCCAAAGTATCTGTAGAAACCCCATCACATAAGCCCATCCGATAGGATCTGTAAACAGAAAAGAATAAAATAAAGCATTACATTCTCCATTACATTTACAATAAATAAAAAACCTGTTGAAACAGTGTGAGGAGAGCGAGGACTATGGCACATGACATAAACTTACTTTTTCTAGATTAATGATGTGTTATTCCAAACATTATTTAAAAAAGAGAAAAAAAGAAACAACTCTACCTAATTCTTTTTCTATTGCCATCCTGTAAAGTCCAATCATTACTGAATTAATCAATAAAATGAAGATTAACCAAACTGTTCTCATGACCGACTCTGTACCTGAAAAAGAAGCAAATGACAAGAACAAAACATGCAGAAGCATCCAAAGATAATATTTCCTCCCATCTTATATTTTTTTCTGGTCAGATTGTATTTGAATAACTGGGCCCTGCTGGAGATTAGACTCAAACCACCAGAGAGATATAGTTATAAATCAGTGAAGACTGTTATTGACAGATTTATTCATTATTATTATTGATTCATCCATCCAATCACTGAAGAAGTTATTTAAAAAAAAAAAAAAAAGTGTTACTGTGAATGAGACAGATTACGGTAACCCAACACTGCTTATCACATACAATATAGCAAAGATATTGATGCAGAGATCAGATAATAATTCATCAAATACTTACAGCCAACCCTTCGACATCTAGTAAACCATCTGTCATTCGTCAGCATTAGTAACACTGGTAAAATTACAATAATGATGAATCCTAGAAACAGGAAAGTAAATATGTAGATGCTGGATACTATAGTATGACATCAACAGCTTTACAGCAGGTTACAGTACATCATAAAGGAGCAGTAAATGTGTTAACCATTTTATTGATAATTCTGAACTACCAAAAAACGAAAACAAAACACAAACCAAGGCTATAACCATGTCTTGAATATTAATCATGCAAGCCTGACTCAAATCATTGTAAACGTGAACCTTCTCTGGCAGATCCAAATATGAGGAACAGGAGGATGAATTGTAATGCTGGCAGAATATCAAAGATCATATCGGCCACAATGTCAAATAAATTAATTATCCATCCGCTCCTCTTTCCAATCCCTGCAATTAAAACTATGAAAAACATGAATTAATATTGATAAAAACATAGTAATAATAAGAGAAATTAAGTAATTTTAGTAACCTCTTTAAAGCTGCAGTACATAACTTTTATCCCTCCAGCCGTTGAGGCGTAACTGTGAGTTGCATTTCAGTCAGTCATGTTTGATGTTATGTAGACACTGACATTAGGGGTCTCACTTAGGAGCCCCAATCACCTGGGAATCACTGGAATTTGCATGCCAGGCCACTCCTTGTACATACAGGTACAGTATCTCACAAAAGTGAGTACACCCCTCACATTTCGGCAATCAATTTAGTCTATCTTTTCAAGGGACAATACTATAGAAATGAAACTTGGATATATTTTAGAGTAGTCAATGTGCAACTTATATAGCAGTAAATATTTACTGTCCTCTGAAAATAACTCAACATACAGCCATTATTGTCAAAAAAAACTGGCAACAAAACTGAGTACACCCTAAGTGATAACAGCTATACATCGTTTAACCATGCAAAGCCACATGTCCTATTCATCATGTTCATGTTTTTGTCTGCTTGACAGGACCATACAAATTTGTGTATCTTGTTTTAGAGCAGTTAAAATTTGGTTCTTTGAGTACAATTCTCTCATACTGACCACTGGATGTTCAACATGGTACCTCATGACAAAGAACTCTGTGAGGATTTGAGAATTAGAATTGTTGCTCTCCACAAAGATGGCCCAGGCTATAAGAAGTTATTTAACAGCCTGGAACTGAGTTACAGTACAGTGGCCAGTGGCATACAGACGTTTTCCAAGACGGGTTTCACTCGGAACAGGCCTTGCAAGGGTCGATCAAAGATGTTGAGTCTTTGTGCTGTGCGTCAGATGCAGAAGCTGGCTTCAAAACACAGACACATGAGTGCTGCCAGCATTGCTTTAGAGCAGTGGTCTCAAACTCGCGGCCCGGGGGCCAATTGAGGCCCACGGGATGATATTTTGTGGCCCCCCTACTTGACATCAAAGTTTAGTGTTAGTGCGGCCCGCACGTTGTTCTCAAACGCACCTTTTTGCTGAGTCTTGCCGCGCTTTTATTTATTTATTTTTTTTATCACTTACAGTGTTTCCCCTACCATTATTTTAGGGGCGGCCCGCCCAGCACCCGCCCCCTTGAAGGTCAAGTTAATTTTATTTTCTCTATAGCGCCAGACCACAAAAGAAGTAATTCAATGTTACCTTCCCTATAGAACAGGTGTATACCTTGTTCTTTTATTAAACAAACTAAATAGCCTGTTATTTATCTTATTTACACGACGGCGTGTCATTTCTGTCTCTACGTTACATAGTCGCGCTCTCTGTATCGCGCACACAGAAGTGAGCACACTCCCACTCCTATTTGTAAATATTAAACCGCAAAACGTCTATTTAAATATGAGTTCTGCGTGTCTCTGAGTTAATGTATGGCGCAGACGCGCGGGTTTGTTTACTCATACAGGAGCGCGACGCTTGCGTTGATATTAACGTCTGTCGTCTCACTAAATGAGGACATAAATACATGAACAACATCTCCGAACTGCTCTGAGAGTCACTTCATGAGCATTTGACCGTTTCATTTGAGAAAAATTATCCTCATATCATATACACAGAAATGTAAAGGTATTCACAGCAACCCGTCAAAATAAAAGTTCGGTTTTACTTGAAGACATTGGGCAGAACGTAATAGGCTACTACTTGAAAACTATTAAAACCTTATCTTTAAGCACAGGGGCACCCCTACGTGTCTCATATGCACAGAGAAAGTTGCGGTGTATAAGGAATACAACGTCAGACGTCATTACTCAACTAGACATGCTGAGGAGTATACAAAATACCAAGGAGATGTGAGAAAGAACCGGGTCGCCAATCTTAAAAAATGTCTATTGAGGCAACAAGATTTATTCAAGAAAGCAAGCAAAGAGAATGAAGCAGCAGTCGAAGCTAGCTACGTGGTGAGTGAGATGATTGCTAGGGCCGGAAAGCCATTCAAAGAAGGCGAGTTCATCAAAAAGTGCATGTTACTAGCTGCAAGTAAAGTCTGTCCGGAAAAAAAGGGTCAGTTTAGCAACATCAGCCTTTCAGCTAACACAGTGGCAGAGCGTATTTCTGACCTGTCAGAAAACATATATGATCAACTGCGTGAGAAAGCCAAACGTTTTTGTGCATACTCAGTCGCTCTTGATGAGAGCACGGACAACACTGACACTGCGCAGCTCACAGTATATGTCCGTGGTGTTGACGACAATTTTGAAGTGATCGAGGAGTTGCTCGCAGTGATTCCAATGCATGGTCAGACCACCGCTCAGGAGCTGTTCCGCCAGCTGTGTGGTGCTATTGAGAATGCCGGTTTGTCATGGAAGAGGTTTGCTGGAATAACAACCGACGGAGCGCCATCAATGACAGGAAGGAAAAATGGACTGGTGGCACTTGTTCAAAGAAAACTGGAAGGGGAGAATGTGGAGGAGGCCATTGCTCTGCACTGCATTATCCATCAGCAGGCCCTTTGCTGCAAATGCCTGAGGTTTGACAATGTGATGTCTGTTGTTGTGAAATGCATCAACCATATCAGATCCAGGGGCTTAAAGCACCGGCAGTTCTGCGCCTTTTTGGAGGAAATAGAGTCAGAATATGAGGATGTGCTCTACTTCACAGAGGTACGTTGGCTCAGCAGGGGAAACGTCTTGAAGAGGTTTTTTGAGTTGAGAGCAGAAGTGAAAGCCTTCATGGAGAAGGATGGGATGGCTGTTCCTGCGTTAAGTGATCCCAAATGGCTCATGGACTTAGCTTTTATTGTTGACATCACGCAGGAGCTGAATGTACTGAACAAGAAGTTACAAGGCCTGGGGCAGCTTGTCAGTGCTGCCTATGACAACGTGAGGGCATTCTCTACAAAACTTGTGTTATGGAAAGCCCAGCTCTCTCTGACAAACCTCTGCCATTTCCCAGCATGCAAGGCACTCATGGATGTGGGCACACCATTCAGTGGTGAGAAGTATGCTGATGCCATTATGAAGCTACAGGAGGAATTTGATTGCAGGTTTGCAGACTTCAAGACACACAGAGCCACTTTTCAAATTTTTGCTGACCCCTTCTCCTTCGATGTGCAAGATGCTCCTCCTGTACTTCAAATGGAGCTCATTGATCTGCAGTGCAATTCTGAACTCAAAGCCAAGTTCAGGGAGGTGAGTGGAAACGCAGACAAGCTTGGACAATTTTTGAGAGAATTGCCACCCACCTTCCCTGAGCTGTCCAGGATGTTCAAGCGGACCATGTGCCTTTTTGGGAGCACATATCTATGTGAAAAGCTCTTCTCCACCATGAACTTCAATAAGTCAAAGTACAGGTCCAGGCTAACTGACGAGAATCTTCAAGCCATACTGAGGGTTTCAACTGTTTCCTCCCTCAAGCCAAATGTGTCTCAGCTGTGTGAGAGGAAGCGCTGCCAGGTCTCTGGCAGCAAGGAGTAGGCAAGAGAAGCCTATGTTCTGAAGAACCGTTCATGTTCAGAAGGACAGTTCATGTTCAGAAGGACAGTTCATGAAGAACCTTTCATTTTCAGAAAGGAAAGTTTAAATTCAGAGGAAGCGTTAATGTTCAGAAGAAACATTCATGTTGAATAACTGTTAATAATAAAGATTGAGAAGATTGGATAAGTTGTGCTCCTTTTTTTGGAATACTTGAAACCCTTTTTTTGTGAAATACTTAATGCGGCCCAGCCTGACCCAGACTCTACCTCCAGCGGCCCCCAGGTAAGTTGAGTTTGAGACCCCTGCTTTAGAGGTTGCAGAAGTGGAAGGTCAGCTTGTCAGTGCTCAGACCATACGCCACACACTGCAACAAGTCAGTTTGCATGGCCATCATCCCAGAAGGAAGCCTCTTCTGAAGCTGGCTCACAAAAAAAAAAAAAACCTGCAAACACTTTGCTGAAGACAACCTGGCCAAGAGCATGAATTACTGGAACCATGTACTGTGGTCTGATGAGTCTAAGGTAAACTTGTTTGACACACATGTCCAGCATGTGTGGCGACACCCTGGTGAGGAGTACCAAGAAAATTGTGCCTTGCCTACAGTTAAGCATGGTGGTGGTAGCATCATGGTCTGGGGCTGCATGACTACTGCTGGTACTGGGGAGCTGCAGGTCATTGAGGGAAACATGGATTCCAACATGTACTGTGACATTCTGAAGCAGAAGATGATGCCCTCCCATCAGAAACTGTTTTCCAACATAACCCCAAACACACCGCCAAGATGACAACTGCCTTGCTGCTGAAGGTGAAGGTGGTGGAGTGGCCAAGTATGTCTCCAGACGTGAACCCTATTGAGCACATGTGGGGCATCTTCAAGCGGAAGGTGGAGAAGCACCATGTGTCTAACATCCAGCAGCTCCATGATGTCATTATCCTCCATGAGGATCCCAGCAACGACCTGTGCAGCTCTGGTGAATTCCATGCCCAAGACGATTAAGACAGATAACAATGGTGCCCTAACAAAATATTGACACTTTGGACACAGTTTTAACATGTTCACTTAGAATGTACTCATTTTTGTTGCCAGTTATTTGGACAATAATGGTTATATGTTGAGTTATATTTAGAGGACAGTAAATTTGTACTTCTATACAAGCTGCACATTGACTACTCTAAAATATATCCAAGTTTCATTTGTGCAGTATTGTCCCTTGAGAAATTACACTAAATTTTTGCTGAAATGTGAGGGGTGTACTCACTTTTGTGAGATACTGTATATAAGATGGCGGCGTGCATCCACTCATTCAGATTTTTGTTCCAGAGCCGATCATTTGAGACAAGGGTGACCTGAGGATTACTGTCAGAAATGTTCCGCCGGGCTAGCAGCGCATATTGGTATCTGGGCTCTGGATGTGACTCCTAGCCACCCTCCACCCTGTGCCTTTTATCCTGCAGGTACATCAGACCAAGGCACTTAAAAAGCTACACAAGGGTAGTTGGCTGATGCAGGAGCTGCGTACGGTGACCGACTTTGCCCTCTGGTAGATGAAGGTCATGGCACGGTCCCACGGGCATGTGATTTCTACCATGGCAGTCCAGGAGTGGCATTTCTGGCTGAACCTGGCTGAGAGGCGTTACACCCTGACTAAGTTTGCTTTCTCAACACCCCCATCTCCCAGGCCGGCCTCTTTAGTCAGGGACTTTGCGCAGCAGTTCTTGGCAGTCCAGAAGCAAACGGAGGCCATTAAGCACATCTTGACTCATGGAGCCCTGGCTCTTCTGCACGCCACCGAGTGCGCCCCCTGCAGTGTCAACACCGCCCTGACCAGTATCTAAGGAGGATACTTCTCAGCAGGGGCATCAAGATTCCACCAGGAAGAGGGCACAGCCTGATTCCGTCATGTCTTTTTGGAAGACCGTGAAACGTCCCGGAGACGGACAACCCAGAAATGGAAGAAGCTGCTCTTGTTCCGGGCCCACTAAAATCTGGGTCCCATCCCCCGGAGGAGGGCCGGGGGCGTTCACCACCAAGAAAGACCATTCTGCCACTGGTCATTCGATTAAATCCCCCCAGATTGCACCTCATCCCCTCTTGGGATCTCTCTATGGTCCTTGCAGAACTGCAGAGAGCCCCCTTTGAGCCGCTTGACTTGAGCTGAAGTTTCTGTTGTTTAAGACAGCGCTCCTGGTCACGCTCACATCTATTGAGAGAGATGGGGATCTGCAGGCATTTTAATTCAACTATTTGTGCCTTGAGTTTGGGCCAGCTGACTCTCACGTTACCCTGAGACGCTGGCCTGATTATGTGCACTTTCCCATTCATGCTTTGCACTTTTACATGGAACACACTGTGACGGGTCTCCTGTTGTTCCTGCTACGGCCGACCAGTGGGTGTGGTTTGGAGATTCATCAAGTGAACCGTGTACAACTGTTCTTCCCTCTATAAAGCTTAGGCTTTGTTGGCATGAGAAAAAACACGAGAAAACAGACAAGGCGAGACTAAGACAACTAAGAGGGTTCTGTATCGCAGCTAAAACTATGAGTAATAAATGCAGAACAATACTGGAACTAAACAGAAACACAGAATGGCTCGGTAAGGCAGCTAACACTAGGGGAGTGCTATATGCAGAACAATACTCAGCAATCTGTGAAAGGAAGTCCATGTTTTATGTAAGGCGTGTAATGGGAATCAGCTGTGTGATCAGTGCAATCAGCTGTGTGTGAGTCATCAGTGCAATGGATGATGGGAATTGAAGTCCTGGGTAACGTGCAACAGTTAGTGTAGTGCAAGAGTCAATGTGGTGAGCGAGTGACCTCTGGTGGTGAGTGAATGGAAGTCCATGGACCTGATTCGTGACAGAGCCCCCCCAAGGAGCGGCTTCCAGACGCTCCAAACTCAGAACAATCCAGGAGAGCGGTGGAGCGGAGGCGGAACAGGGGGAGGGATGGAGGGCCAGGTCCATGATGAAGTGAAGAGACCAGGAACCGAGGCAAAGCCGGCAGAGCACCAAGGCGGAGCAGACGGGACTAGAGCCCACCAGGCTGGAGCAGACAGGACTGGAGCCCACCAGGGTGGAGCAGATGAGACAGGAGCCCACCAGGGCGGAGCAGACGGGATAGGAGCCCACCAGGGCGGAGCAGAGGACCACCAGACCGGAGTGGACGAAGCAGAAGGCCACCACGGCGGAGCAGAAGACAACACAGGCAGTGCATTCACGGTCTCAGGGACCGTGGCAGGGAACACAAAAAACTCATCAATAGGCTTGCTGACTGAAACTGGATAGAATGACAGTTCATAATCGGGTTCATGGACTGAAACTGGACGTGATGACAGTTCATAAATAGTATCTATGTCAGTGACAGAGTTAACATGAAAGACATGGGAAGCATTGATAGTCTCTGGGCTCATAACAGGCGGGTTTAAGGGTTCAAATGCGGGGTTTCTGCGTTGTGACAGACAGGGCAACAAACTCAGTATTGGCCTCCCTGACAGACAGACAGTTCGATATTAGACTCATGGACTGGAACAGGACATACAGATAATTCAGAAAACACACTTGAGGGTAGTGGTCTGGCAGACGGATCAAAACCGGGTGCATTGACTGAAACTGGATTGGTAGACATTTCAGTAAGTGACATTAAACAAGTAGACAATTCACATTCAGACTAATAAGTTGAAACCAGACAGACATACAGGTGCTGGTCATATAATTAGAATATCATCAAAAAGTTGATTTATTTCACTAATTCCATTCAAAAAGTGAAACTTGTATATTATATTCATTCATTACACACAGACTGATATATTTCAAATGTTTATTTCTTTTAATTTTGATGATTAGAGCTTACAGCTCATGAAAGTCAAAAATCAGTATCTCAAAATATTAGAATATTTACATTTGAGTTTGAATAAATGACCATCCCTACAGTATAAATTCTGGGTATCTCTTGTTCTTTGAAACCACAATAATGGGGAAGACTGCTGACTTGGCAATGATCCAGAAGACGAACATTGACACCCTCCACAAAGAGGGTAAGTCACAGAGGGTCATTACTGAAAGGGCCGGCTGTTCACAGAGTGCTGTATCAAAGCATATTAAATGCAAAGTTGACTGGAAGGAAGAATTTGGTTAGGAAAAGGTGCACAAGCAACAGGGATGACCGCAAGCTTGAGAATACAGTCAAGCAAAGCCGATTCAAACACTTGTGAGAGCTTCACAAGGAGAGAACTGAAGCTGGAGTCAGTGCATCAAGAGTCACCACGCTCAGACGTCTTCAGGAAAAGGGCTATCAAGCCACTTCTGAACCAGAGACAACGTCAGAAGCGTCTTACCTGGGCTGTGGAGAAAAAGAACTGGACTGTTGCTCAGTGGTCCAAAGTCCTCTTTTCAGATGAAAGTAAATTTTACATTTCATTTGGAAATCAAGGTCCCAGAGTCTGAAGGAAGAGTGGAGAGGCACAGAATCCAAGTTGCTTGAAGTCCAGTGTGAAGTTTCCACAGTCTGTGATGATTTGGGCTGCCATGTCATCTGCTGGTGTTGGTCCACTGTGTTTTCTGATGTCCACAGTCAACGCAGCCATCTACCAGGAAATTTTAGAGCACTTCATGCTTCCTTCTGTTGACAAGCTTTATGGAGATGCTGATTTCATTTTCCAGCAGGACTTGGGACCTGCCCACACTGCCAAAGGTACCAAAAGCTGGTTCAATGACCATGGTATTACTGTGCTTGACTGGCCAGCAAACTCACCTGACCTGAACCCCAGAGAGAATCTATGGGGTATTGTCAAGAGGAAGATGAGAGACATCAGACCCAACAATGCAGATGAGCTGAAGGCCACTATCAGAGCAACCTGGGCTCTCATAACACCTCAGCAGTGCCACAAACTGATCGACTCCATGCCACGCCGCATTGCTGCAGTAATTCAGGCAAAAGGAGCCCCAACTAAGTATTGAGTGCTGTACATGCTCATACTTTTCATTTTCATACTTTTCAGTTGGCCAAGATTTCTAAAAATCCTTTCTTTGTATTGGTCTTACGTAATATTCTAATATTCTGAGATACTGATTTTTGACTTTCATGAGCTGTAAGCTCTAATCATCAAAATTAAAAGAAATAAACATTTGAAATATATCAGTCTGTGTGTAATGAATGAATATAATATACAAGTTTCACTTTTTGAATGGAATTAGTGAAATAAATCAACTTTTTGATGATATTCTAATTATATGACCAGCACCTGTATAGCTCAGAATCAAGCTCGTTGACGGAAACTGGATAGACAGACTGTTCACTAGGGGTATCTTTGGCAATGACAGAGTTAACAGGGCATACAGAATGTTCATTTAAAGTTTCCATGGTAGTGACAGGCAAGATAGACAGTTTGAAGTCAGACACACTAGTAGAGACGAGACGGACAGGCAGTTCACAATCAGTTACCTTGGCCAGTTCAGAACAGGGCGATAGTTCAGAGATAGCCTCCTCGGCCGGTTCGGAGCGGGGCAAAAGTTCAAGAGCGGCCTCTGTGGCCGTGACAGAACAACCAGGGAGTTCATAGATGGCCTCCATAGCCGTGACGGGACAGGACGAGGATTTGCAGACGGCCTCCATAGCCATGACAGGACAGGACAAGCATTCAGGGACAGCCCTTCTGGCTGCGACAGGACAGGACAGGACGAGGATTCGTAGACGGCCTCCATAGCCGTGACAGGACAGGACGAGAGTTCAGGGACAGCACTTCTGGCTGCGACAGGACAGGACGAGGATTTGTAGACGGCCTCCATAGCCATGACAGGACAGGACGGGAGTTCAGGGACAGCCCTTCTGGCTGCGACCGGACAGACAAAGAGTTGGTGAGTGGATACCACTTACACCTCCGAAGGTTCTGCAGTGGTTGCCGCCACCTCTGGAGGTTCTACAGTGGTAACAGTCTCTTTGACCATGACACGACAGGCTGAGAGCACATTGCTGGGTGCCACCACCATAAAAGAAGCTGAAGCGAGCACCGCCTCTATGGGAGGAAGCGCTTCGTATAGGGGAATTAGAGCAGGAACAGGAGGGTTAAAGTGAGCTGGTTTGGGGATACCAGTGGTGCATCCCTCACACTGGATACCAGACTAGGATTCTGAAGGACCGACCTTGAATATCTGGGTGTGGCAGACAGGATGTGACAAGGCTGGCTGATCAGCTGTAACGTGATGTGGTTCTGGATGGTCAGCGGTGACGTGAAGAGACTCTGGAAGGTCAGCGGAGACGTGACTTGCCTCGTGACGATCAGTTGAGACATGACTTGACTCGTGAAGATTAGCTGTGACTTGACTTGACTCGTGACGATCAACTGTGACTTGGCTGGACTCACGATGATCAATTGTAATTTGACCTGATTCATGAAGATCAACTGTGACTTGATTGAACTCATGATGATCAACTGTGACTTGATTTAGCTCATGAAGATCAACTGTGACTTGACTGGACTCATGATTGACAGCTGTGACATAACGGTGCGCTGTTGTGTCTGCCATTTTGCGGTCAGGCTCCGCTGTCGCTGCCATTTTGTGAGTGCGGTCATAGATGCGGTGTCGTTCTCGACACCCACAGTAAACAAAGAGCCAACAGTCAACAAAGCATAATCCATAAACTGAGCGAGTGATGAACGCGGACCCTCGCGTCTAAGCTCAGATCGTTGTGGTTGATTAATGCCATCACAAAAAAACTCTATCAACAAACAGTCCGGTAAATCAGAGTAGTGCACGATGACTAAATATTTCTGAATATAGTTCTCCAGCGAACACGGGCCTTGTTTAAGAGCTAATAATATCCGTGCTGTGTCCATACCTGGCCAGTGTTCCTCTGAAGAGCTGCTGGATCCTTGTGTGGGTCCGAGTATTCTGTAACGGAACCAACGAGACGTGAGGCGTACGGATCCATGTGCAAGCTTTTATTAGACAGGGATGTGGTCATAATAGGCATGGTTCAAACAGTGGCAAACGGGTATAACACAGGCAAGACAAAGAGTAGACCTAAGGCAAGCGTGACTTGTAGATCGGCGAACAATATCCAATGGGTTTAGACAAGAGGGGTAATCCGAGAACACGAGCAATAGTCCAAGCAGGGGCAAACAGAATTCAAACGGAAAGACAAAGGGTTAATCCAGGAAACACGGGCAAGAATCAAAATACGAGAAAACAGACAAGGCGAGACTAAGACAACTAAGAGGGTTCCGTATCGCAGCTAAAACTAGGAGAGTAATAAATGCAGAAAAATACTGGAACTAAACAGAAACACAGAATGGCTCGGTAAGGCAGCTAACACTAGGGGAGTGCTATACGCAGAACAATACTCGGCGATCTGTGAAAGGAAGTCCATGCTTTAAGTAAGGCGTGTAATGGGAATCAGCTGTGTGATCAGTGCAATCAGCTGTGTGTGAGTCATCAGTGCAATGGATGATGGGAATTGAAGTCCTGGGTGACGTGCAACAGTTAGTGTAGTACAAGAGTCAGTGTGGTGAGCGAGTGACCTCTGGTGGTGAGTGAATGGAAGTCCATGGACCTGATTCATGACAGGCAGGTGCATATGTCCTGGCACACTTGCTTGCCAGCACTTGCGCCACCAATTCTCGTAACACAGTTCTGGTTGTGGTCCTTTCCATAGGGACCCCTAACGTCAGTGTCAACGTAACAACGAATGTGACTGACTGAAAGGGAACATCTCCATTACATTATGTAACCCTTGTTCCCTGAAGGAGGGAACGAAGACGTTACGTCCCTTACGCCACAAGACTGAACTGCAGTGAATGCCAGGATCCTTTCTCGGCTCATCTTATATACCCATATGTACGGGGATTGGCTTGGCATGCAATTCAACTCACCAATAGTCATTTGCCATTTTCTTGTAATGTTCAGAGGTGATAGGGGAACATCTCTGTTCCCTCCTTCAGGGAATGAGGGTTGCATAATGTAACCAAGACGTTACTCGCGGAGGAACATTGTTTGGGTAAGTTGAGCTTCGGCTCAGCTCTTTAGAGCTGATGAATATGATGGTCATGACGGTGTACATGGTTACAGGTAATCGTCTGATCAGCGTGAATTTCACTAACAATGTCATTAAATAGAAAACACATAACGTAACAAATAAGCAGAAGAATATCCATAAATAATGTCTTTTGAGCAGTCAACTGCAGGTTCTGACTCTCTGTAAACAATTGTCTTAAAATAAATTATGTCAACAATGTTAGGCAACGCTAACACTGGGTGTAACGTTCGCAACATATTTTACCTGTCGAGCTAGAAAATGCTGTCTCTGGTTCCTCTTCAGGAACTCGAGCTGCGTCTGAAAACGCTATGGGAATGCCTTCAGCGTGACCGGCTCTGAATACAAGTGTAATCTGTCCAATGGATGGGTGAGACATCACGGGTGGGTGACGTAACGGCCAGAAAGCATAAAGCACGTGCGGTGGAACCGGCGTCAGCTTTTTGTCATTCAGCAACCACTACTCTGTGTGTGTGTCTGTCGATCTGTGTTGTGAGTCTTATTTTGTGTTGTTTGCCCCTACACAATCACTTGAAATAAGCTCCACAATGTCAAAAGTGCAGAAAACTTAGCACTTGAAGGGCGAGAGCAGATCGCATTACAGGCTGCGTGTTCTTCACTGCTGGGGATACACACAGTCCGTGTGTGGTCTGCTTGAGAGCAGAGCACGCAGAGTCAGCTCTCGAGGGAGCTGACTGCAAGCTTTGTGAGCGTTTGTCACTGCGTATGCTTGCTCTCAGAGGGCTCTCTTTGAGGAGGGAGCTTTCACCAGCGTTCCTCGCGGTGCCGGCCCTGCTTTCGCCGAATGAAAAATGCGCACTTAAACAGCGTGCATTTCTCTAGGTTAACATTAGATTGAGCAGCCATGTAAAGTTGCTAATACTTGCATCTTCCAGATAATAAGCCATATTTGAGGTCGACGAATGATGGGCAAGCGTTTGGACGTCCTGCCCGATGTGTTACCACATAGATCAGCTGTTAACGATTTTATCCTGTGGATTTTTTTTTTCCTGCGACTAAGCGACTAAAAAAATTTGGGTCGACCAAGCCTCTTCTGGTTGACTAACGGTTAGTCGACTATTAGGGGGCAGCCCTAGCTATATGGGTACAAGCTGTCAGAACACACTCCCACAGCACTCCCACGCATGTGCTTTAATAATAATAATATTCATAACCAGCACATCTTCTCGTTATTTATGGATGTGACGTAGCCACTCAAAGACAAATGAACATACCCCACGAAATCCGACCCGACCGCTACATTTATAAATCATTATCATAACCGTACTATTGAAAAACAGGGGGAAGGCAAGGAGTCTGTTTTCAACAACATTTTGATGTACATGCTCAATAATTGATTTTTGTTCATTTAACCAAAATTTGTACATACTGCAGCTTTAAAAATACCGTTTAATGATCAATATGTACTAATTCTACTGTTCTAAAATATCATATCTGAACAACAAAATATGTTTGTACCTAAAATAAAATATTAGTGCATTCATGCATTTTGATGATAACAACATTCATTAATGATTTTCATATCAGAGTAATCAGACAATATGAAAAACACAGTTTCATCTTATTAACTCAGTGTCACTGATATCTTATTATGGGAATGAATCAAACAAAAATACGTACGGTAAATGATTTTGCAGAGGCAGCACAGAAACACTACTATAAACAGGAATATTGTCACAACCATATCAAGTTTAGCAGAATTTACAAGTTTTTCCCAAGCACTTATGAAAAGAGCTGGAAGAAAGAACAAGATTAAAAAACTACTATTAAATAGATGCATAATGAAACTATAGATACAGATCTGAATGATGACAAAACATTATGTAAATCATCTTTCAGTAAACTGTTGTGGTCTCTGTTGTGATTGATGTCATGTCATTGTTTTAGATTTGCTAAACATATTCAGAATTACATTTACATTCTGACAACAACAATTTTTCATAATCTGTTATTGTGCTTTTTTAATGGGTTTATGATTATGACTGTAATGATTGATATTTGTATTTGTTTACCTAAATAAACAACAATTGAGAAGACAACGTGTTCTGCAATATAACTGTGTTTTAGAAGCCATGTTTTAATGTTGCCTGTAAAACAAACAAACAACAACAAAAAAAAAACTATTGCAATATCACACATAATATCAACACTGAAACACAAATGCCATTAAAACGATATATAATTAAAGTTTTATTCACTTTCTTTTGGTAAATCACTCACAAAGATCAAATGAAGTCTGAACTTTTGATATTTAGATTTTCTGATTTTCTCTAATGATCAAATGACTCATACCTGTGAACTCATGCACGTATGGAGCCGCCCAGAGCAACATGAGAGGCCTCAGAAAATAAAGAGCACAACAAGAGATCAACTCATTCAGAGAACCTGGAGGGGGAAAAAATATATATCAGTTATGAGAAAATATTGTGATTGTCATCATTAAAAGACAAAACACTCAAATGAGGCTGTGAAATGAAACAATCTGCTTTAGTCACTGCTGTGAAGCAGACCTTACAGAACAGACCTTACTTATAAATGAAATTGAATTGAATTTAAAACCTAGAATACACTACATGATTTGTGCCCCAGTTTTCTGCAGATTTACACTCTGGAGAAATTGATGCTAGATGCCGTAAATCAGAGTCAGTCTACAGATTAGAGTTGGCAGATTCCACAGAAAATAGTGTATGATGGTCACAGACTCAGATTTTTTAGCTTCAGACTCTGATTCCACCCAGTCCAGGTATAGCAAACATTTTTGATAATTTCAGCTGATTTTAGAACACATATTGTTTTCATTTGTCTAGCATCTCCTACCAACAAGGCACATGTTTCTGCGTGAGTTTGTTGTGATCGGAACAACTTTAAAGTCTCCTGGTGTGTGATTCTCAGTTGTGCAGTGTATGATGGCCAGTTTTCCTCTGTCACTATTTACAAGTCATGTAGTTTATTCCGGCCTCAAGACTGCACTTGTTCTAGTAATTAAGCAGGTATCACTTCATTTTGAGATTTATTTGGTATGATTATTATAACACTCACCTTCAGAAACTCCCCAGAAAACAAAAGCAAAAAACATGAAAATATTTGGACACAAAACTAGACAGACATGAAGATGGAGAAGTGAATCTAGAGAAAAAAAATAAATAAAAAAGATTAGTCATATATAAAAAAAAGTCTGAATTAAATATTTGATAATAATTTACATATTCATATTCGTAGTAGTGGTAGTAATTAATTAAATATCAGATACTTCAGATGCTTCTTTTTTCCCCCATCACTATGCCAGTCTGCACATCTAGTTACAAAGACTTTTTTTTTTTTTTTTTTACACACGCACAGCTCATGTTGTTCAGCTACCTACATCTAAGTAGCACACACACACACACACTGACACACAAACTCAAAGGAATGACACGGAAAGAAGGAGCAAATATATGTACCAAATAGATCCCAAGATTACCCCCCCCCCCACACACACACACACACACACACACACACACTCACACGTAAATGGGGACATTACATAGACATCTATTGTTTTTTTTTATTTACAGATTTACATATAGAGTTATACATTTTATAAGATAATACCCACACCCTAACCCTAACCTCACAAAAAAAAAAAAAAAAAAAAACACTTTCTGCACTTTTTTAAACTAAAAAGAAAGAAAATAACTTAGTTTACTTAATCAGTTTAACAAATGAGGACGTCCCCGAAGAGAGGTTGTGAAATATATACTAATTCATGAAGGATGGCAGAGCAAGGAAACAAGGAAGTAATAAGGGTAACTGAATGTCCTGGATGTGTGCAAATTTTACACACATTTTACTAATTCCTGTTGTCTTTAAAAACCTTTAGATCTGGAAAAGAATCAAAAACTCTCACTTATGTCAATATGACATTCTCTTCATGTATAACTGGGCAGTTACTAGCTGGAATAAGATGAAAAAGTGGACTGTTTCATGTAAGTCTGGCAACATCTGATTAAAGCTTCACTAGTTTCCCAAAAGAATTCCACAGTCTGTGCCATTAAGAATATTTTCACCATCTTCTATAAATCTAAAAGTTTCAAATGGACTAAAGAACATAATATTTATACCTCTATCATGTGATCTGCAGTAGATCAGACAGCAGAGAAGGAGTGCAGATCCAGATGCAGAAATACAGAGAATCAACACCATTATGTGTGAAACAGAGAAACCTGTGAAACACAGACATCAGTTACTGTATGAAATTAGAATAATTCATTATTACTATTAATCTAATTAATTAAAGTGTTATTATCATTATTATTAGAATTATGGATTTTCCTTCTTTATTGCCCCACACACCAGATTGTTTAGTGCCCTAGGCTGTAAAGTGTTTGAGGGGGACAGCGATTCTGAATGGACTGAATGTACAGTCACAATGATTGTGCATTTATTTATTTATCTATTGACTCACCCAGTCTCTCCAGTACTACAGTTGCATTGGCTGAAAGTCCTCCAGCAAACACTTGACACATGTAAACTCCTTTATCCTCAGTTCTGACACTCTTCAGTCTGAGAGAGAAGTTTCCTTTGAGGATTTCAGCAGTGAAGAACTCAACTCTGTCTCTGTATCGCTCATCTGATGAATCTGGTAAAGACTCGTGGTTTTGGTAGAGCAGAACCAGAATATCTTCATCTTCATCTGTTTTCTTCCATGAAACCTCTTCAATGTGTTCAGGTGTGATGTGAGAGTCTACAGAGCAGTTCAGAGTGACGTCCTCACCCACAGACGCAGATATGGAGCGACTCGATCCTGATACTATCAGACGAACTGAAAGAATTAATGGTTTAAATGTCACTTAATAGTATAAAGTTCAATTAAAATATTTAAATATCCATTTTAGGTCAAACTCACCAACATCTTTTATTTGAACCACAGTTTCTCCAGAATCCTGCTGACTGTAAACTCTACATGTGTATCGTCCCTCATCTTCAGCTGTCAGATTGTCCAGACGGAGGGAGAAGTTTCCATGTTGAATCTGATCAGTAAAGAAATGAGCTCTACCATGATAATCCTGCTGCTGGGACTCTGCTCGACTCTCACCATCTTGATACAGATGAACCAGAGTCTCTGAGTCTGTTCTTCTCCATTCCACCTCCAGATCCTCCATTAGTAAGGGTTCATCAACATAACAGGGCAAAACTACTGAAGATCCCAGAGGAGCAACCAGAGGACCAGCAGGACTATGCACAATCAACCCTGGAAAATGAATAAACATGATTAAACAATCATTGTTTATTAAATAACAAACATTTGTTGTGGTTAGTAACAACCACACTTGTATACACTGTGATAAGAACAGTACCAGTTTGAGCCCGTTGACTCTTCAAATTCTCATCCTTTGGAATTGCATGAAAGGAGTGAAATTATTTCCTCATGAATCCAAAATTCAGGAACTCACACAAAACAGATGCCATGCAATAAAGCAATAGCGAGGTGTGAGAACCAGAAGGGCATAAGTGACATTTTAGGTGAGATGGAGATATATATATCAAATGAAAGCTCTTGAGCTATTTCTACTGGCAAAAGTACTGTCATCCATGAGTGTACAAATTTTTATTATAAACAATTGCAATCAGTACACAAAGTCAGATCAAACTATGGTAAAAATTTAGTTTTGGCTCTTCTGTAAAATTGGTGAAATGTCACTTATGCCTTTCTGGTTATCACCCCTTCTAATCTAGAGAAGAGATCTCATTTATGACCCTCTTCTTCCCCTCTACCTCAAAAGGTTTAGGAATATCCATATACCACATTGATTTATCTTGTGAATCTGATGTTCTTTCCCTTCATGGTTGGTGCCATTCTAAAGGTCTCTGTGCGATTGGTAAAATTGTCTCAATTTCACAGTAGTCACTTATATTATGAAAACTTTTGAATAATTCTGTTCTGTTGATGAGGGGTGTGTCTGCCTCAGAGTCTGTGAGAATGTTTTCTTGTCTCCAGCCAGGTGCGACCCTGGGTCACGAGAACCGTAACCAAAAGGTTTTTTATGTTTTTACAACTGATTTGAAGATTTCTTTGTTTTTGGTTTGGGTAGCCTATATAAGTGAAGCGACAAAACACTATGATGAGATTTCTGTAGTCAGAAAACCCCTATGCAGTGTGTGAGAGTCTCTGGAGCTTTGCACCAGAACTCTCGCTGTTGTGTGTCTCCCTGCTGTCAGGTATGCATTTCATTTTTTTATTCAAAAGTGTAATTGTGTTAAACACATTGTGCCCATAGAACACACTGTATAGTTGTTTGTGCTACTACATGTGCACATAGGCTAGTTAAGTTTATTCTTGAAAACACATGATTGCTTTGCTGTAAGTGTTCTTTGAAATACTTAGGTAAAAGGTTGTAGATACTATGCATTTAGATCATGTGTCTTGTGTTAAATTAGGATAACTGTTACATGTGTGATTATGTTAAATTTGTTTGTCTCCTGCGTGGAACACTTGGCTATTCCCCATATAGCTACAGAGTCTATGTACAGGAGCAGGGTTGCCACACGGTTACAATGTGATTCACAATTGCATTATCCTTTCTAAATTGTCGTCTAATTGTTTCATTATGTAATTGGCATGATACATATTTACCTGACTGATAATAAAATGTTATATTTGATTAATTCTGAACTCTCCTGAAATCATTATGACTAGTAGACTGTGAGGAGGCTTTTGTTATCGCAAATCTGTGTCCAGGATAGGTCAAACTGAAGGCTATAGGAGCAATAGGCACGTCATCGGAGGCCTTCTGATTTCTGTCTATCACTGGTGCTAGGAAGTTGTATGAGAAAAGACTAAGAAAACACTTACACTTATTGTCATAAGCAAGCAGTTGGCGGCGGACAATTAGGTATTAGTCTACCTACACCCTCTGACTAACATCAGACTAGCGAGTTTATAATCGTGAGACCAGCACCTTTGGCCGACGCTAGGCTCAAAAGAGACATTAGGTCCCCAGTGAATGGATAGTTGAATATATGTAAAATCTAGAATAATTAAATATCTAAATTAATACATAATCAATCGTTGTGATCAGTCTTTGATTAGAAATACAGTCTAAATTTAATGTTCACTTGAAATTGGATTAAACACGGAGCTACACTAAAATTGAAACTAAATCCTGATAAACTCAGAAGCGCAAGTAAAAGACCGAATACGAATTAAACCTTCAACCAGGCCGCTGGATTCTGCTTTTTGGGCCGGCGGGTGGATCCTTACATGCATGTAAAGTGGATTTGCTTTCACAGCAGAGAAAAAAAAAAAAATCTTCTCGACATGGAGACATCACAAACTAAACTATTCAAGGCCTCAGCTACAGTTTTTGAGGGTAGACTAGAGATAGACTTATCTTAAGATTATATTATTAGTAGTAGTATTGTTGTATATTATGTATATGTTATTATATTATTGTATATTATTCTTTGTTTTATCTGAATTTTACCTCTGCTCTAGCTTGTTTCCTTCTAATAAACTTGGAACTGCATACTAAATATTGTTGGCTCTGTGTCAAATTGCTTGTTTTGTTCCTAAATTCTTCAATGTTCAGGGCCTGCTGCACCCCAGCAGAGTCGGAGTGAACCTCCTGTCATCTCCAAGATGCCATAAACCATAGGACTAGTAAGTAAAATCTCAAACATACACTACTGTTTCTTACGTTTGGGGTTGGCATGACTTTTTTTTATGTTTTTGAAAGTCTCAGCTTAATATACGAAATGAATGTAACATAACTGTTTTATTTGAATATATTTAGAGAAGTAATTTATTCCTGTGATAGTAAAGCTGAATTTGCAGCATCATTACTCCAGTCTTCTGTGTCACATGATCCTTCAGAAATCATCCTAATATGCTGATTTGCTGCTCAAGAAACATTCCTGATTATTACCATAGTATCTAATAGGGTAGATTGAGTACAGTAGAGACACTTTCAGCTTTTTTCATCACTACACAAAAACTAGATGCTGAAATGAAGTTATTTTTCAGATTTCTTTTGCTTGTGTACTAAAATATCATGAATTGATAATAGCTATAAGTAGTTTATAATTTCCACAATTAGCTCATAAACATAAGGTGCATTTTTGTGTATTGAGACACCCATTCATAATGCTCTAAAGCTGGCTAACCATTTATTGCAAATTTAATAAATTACAAAATTACAGTTTTAAATAATTACAGTTTAAAAATAAATGTATTAATTTGCTTTATTTAATTCAGATTCAGTTAAACAAAATAGGAACAAATATTTTACACTAGAAAATATATGGCAAACAGTACAAATGTAAACATAACGGTAAAAATAACAATATATAATAATAATTTGTTACATTTATATAGCGCTTTTCTGGGTACTCAAAGCGCTTTACATAGAGGCAGGCCCGGATTAACACAGTGTAGTGCCCTAGGGTGAGCACATTTGAAGTGCCCCCCCTCCCTCCCTCCCTCAAAAATTCAGGAGCACCTTCTGATCAATAACAAAAATTAGCTTTCCCATTAGAAGGTGATATTTGACTCCTTAAAGTGATTTACAGGGGCATTTTCTGGTATTTTTTGCAATGCAATTTTTTTTTCTCTAATTTTATTAAAAGTATGTCATTATGTCAAATTCAAAAGTCCATATTTATAAGCTTTTCCAAAATGTCTAATAAAAAAAATAGAATAAGAACAGGTAGAATAATAAGAATAAGTTACCAATCAAAATAAATCAATATTAACAAAATCAGTTTCCACTACAAAGGTGGCACAGAACACAAAAGTGGCATGAAGGTAAATTTACAGACATTTACAAAGGCTCAGAGGTGGGATGGATGTTTTAAATTCATAACAATGTTGTGAGATTAATGTTTTAAATATAAAATTTTGAATATAGAACTATTGTTTGATTGAAATGATTTAAGTAACTATGACACTTTAAAAATAAAACTGCCAGCAGGTGGCAGCAAGTCACTGATTTTATCACTGAATCATTCATTTAACTGATTTGTTTGAACGGCTGATTCATTCAGAAACGAAGCAAGTGACTCCTGCGTCCCAATGTGCATACTATCCACCCTATCTGCCCTAAATAGTATTGAAAATGACTACTATCACATAGAATTTAGGATGGATAGTATGCACATTGGGACGCAGGCACTGTCTTTATGAATGGATAATTGAATCACTGACTCTAGATTCATTTAAAAGCAGGTTCATTCATAAACGAAACAACGCTGTATTTGAATGGAGATGCGCAGCGGCTCAGCTGTGACTGTTTGAAACTATTTTCCTTTACGAAATAGAGCAAAATCGGGAAATATTGTTAAATTCATACAATGTACATCACTTTATATAACTTATTGTTTGTTGAACTGTTGTATTAATTTGATATCACATTTGCAAACTCCCCTATAATCTTTAAAAGCTATCATAGTTCATCGCAATCTCACAAAGCTCCATAATAATCAATGAAGCGCTCTACACTGCACAACGAATCTCTTATTTACACCCTGTCTACACTTTGTTTGTTATAACGAGAGGATTTGTGAGCTTGCATAACTCAGCAATGAACAAAAGTATTTTGAGCAGTGAGTGGATTCTGATTAACATTGCATTCAAGAAATTAATGTCTGCGACACATTACTCACGCTGCGCGAACACGCAAGTAGAAATCTTTGAAGCTCCCTGAGCGCAAACACAAATGCTGATCGGGTATGTTTTGATAGTTGCACGCAGTACTTTTCAGTCGCATTGTAGAGCCCTGGCTATGTGCCCTGATATTTTCTCATTTTTAATTTACATTTAGCCCAACTGCTACGCTGATGCTGCCTATCCATTATGAATTGAATATTATAAATTGGCGGGCTCGACTCTGACTGGGGAGGCGCAATTACACTGTGGCCTGACCCAATCGCAGTTCTATATGCATGCATATATTTTATATTCTCTCTGTATACATTGGATCATTAACTGTTTATTTTCTATGCATCTGCAACTCTTCCAGCAAAATAATATATACAAAACATTAAAAATATTTTAAAGGTCTAGTTATTTTCTTAATCACTTGGTGCCCCCTTATTGGCTGGTGCCCCAGGGCACTCGCCCAATCCCGTCTATGGATAACCCGGCCCTGCATAGAGGGGGGGGTCTCCTCAACCACCACCAGTGTGCAGCATCCACCTGGATGATGCGATGGCAGCCATGTTGCGCCAGAACGCCCACCACATACCAGCTTACTGGTGGAGAGGAGACAGAGTGATGAAGCCAATCAGTGTATGGGGATGATTAGGAGGCCATGACGGTCAGAGGCCAATGGGGAAGTTTGGCCAGGATGCTAGGGTTACACCCCTACTCTTTTTCGAAGGACATCGAAGGATTTTTAATGACCACAGAGAGTCAGGACCTCGGTTTAACGTCTCATCCGAAGGACGGTGCTTTTTACAGTATAGTGTACCTGTCACTACACTGGGGCGTTAGGACCCACACAGACTACAGGGTGAGCGCCCCCTGCTGGCCTCACTAACACCTCTTCCAACAGCAACCTAGTTTTCCCAGGTCTCCCATCCAGGTACTGACCAGGCTCAACCCTGCTTAGCTTCAGTGGGCAACCAGTCTTGGGCTGCAGGGTGATATGGCCGCTGACTATATATATACCTGTATATTCTATAACCCTACCCCTAAACCTACGCATTATTCGACACTTTCTGCATTTTTACATTTTCAATCATTCTGTACGATTTATAAGCTTGTTTCATCATGGGGACCTAAAAAATATTCCCATAAAGTGAATTTACTGGTATTATACTTGTGGGGACATTCGGTCCCCATAACGTAGGTAAAACAAGTACACAAACACACACAGCCTCTGTATGCATTTTATTTTCTATGATTGAACTGTTACTGTATACAGTACATAGCAACCTATAAAGGGTGTCTCAACTGTACCCACTTTACCACCTTGTATATTTCTTAAAATGCCATGTAATCCTTTTAACATTCATGTTAGAAAATATGTCCATTAATAATAGACAGTTGAAATATTACAAATATCATTTTTTTAACAGAATTTGCGTAGCATATGTGTAAATGTGACTTTTATAATAACACATACAACTAAACATCATGTGAAGCAATAGGAGACCAATCCAGGTACAGCTGATACACTGTGTCTCAACCGTACCCCACTGACATGCTCGCACGTTTCTCCAGCTTATGAAAAGACCTTGGCACAATGTCATGAAATGTGTCTATTTTTAGAGCACAGAGTAACGTTTGCAATGATATATGTTAAGTTTAACAATCATAAAAGAGTAATAAGCTATTCATTGTAGAAGGGACATGGTGAAATGAAAATCTCACCTTGAAAAAAAACCCCAACCTTTTGCCGATATCTTCGGAGTGGAAAGAGGCACACATTTCAAATTTCCCACGATCAAAGAGAACACTAAAACACAAGTATGGAGCAAAACTCACGGCTCGGGGTTCTTGTGTATGCAAGTTATTTAAGGTGTTTTAACTGTACACATGTCTCAAATGTACTCAGTCTACCCTGCATAATCGATATTTGTGATCAGTTTTTAATTAGAAATAGGCCTATGGTCTAAATTTAATGATCATTTGAAATTGGAGTCAGATTAAACACGGAGCTAGACTACAATTGAGACTGTCTGATAAATTAAAGGGCATATTCCAGGTTAGAGACTCCAGTGAGTCGATGTATAGAAAAATAATGTAGGAACTAGATTTTCTTTAAAGTATACTTTAAAACACGCTATTAAGGCTTCTGGAGTCATTTTTGTGAGAGAATTTTACTTCCGCATCTGAAAACCGCCAAAACCGGAAGTGACGTAACGAGAGGGAGAGCGGTTCATTTAAACCATAGGAAAACAATGGATCGCAATGACAGTTCGGACGCTGAGGAAATTTTAAATGTTTATTTACACTCGTATGATGGACCACAGATAAAATTATGAGCCTGCTATGTAGCCAAGAGAGCAGGGACAGGCCAGGATTAGACAGAACAACGGTCAGAGGAGACAGATTGAGTTGATGTGTGAAGAGAACAGGACAGGTGTCTTGGTGAGAGACCAGTGTTAGCTTACAGATATACACACGTTAGCTAACGATATGTAATCAGGCAATAGCAAAGCTAGTATTGGTCATCTATGAGTATTGATACTCACCAGCAACAGAAACTAATAAGTGTTGATCAGGCATGTCACGTGTGTTAATATCCGACACTAACGTTATGTGATATAGCGGTATCTCATCACCGCAGGAGAGAGAGAGAGAGAGAGAGAGAGATAAACACGTTTGTGCTTCATTAAGTGTTTGTGTGGTAAATACGAGGCCATGGTCACAGCTGAGGAAAGTTAGTGCTGCAGGGAGTTGGATGCATACCGGGCCTTAGTGGAGAATGTGACCCCCACACTTGATGTGCAGTGTCTGCCAGTGTCTCTCCCAGGCTGAGGCTTGCTGTCTGAACCCATATGTGCTACAGATAGCCTATGTGCACTTCTGACAGGAGCACAGACCTCTCCAGGGCAGATAATTTATTACTCTGAGCTAAATACTTGTATGTATAAATACATAGTAAATTAAAGATTTGAATATTAAAACAATCTGAATAATTTTGTTTTTTCAATTACAAGTTGCCTATATTTAGGTAGGTCATAACTACCTGTAAGTCACACTTTTTGATGCCATTGGTATTAGACAATCAATATTGACAACATACAGACAAGTTAATGTCTGTATGCTATGGTGTTCTGAGCAGGTACATCAGGAAGCCATATATCTAAGAATACTTTCAACCAGACCGCTGGACTTCGCTTTTGGCCTGCAAGATTCTTACCACTGATCTAATAGATCAGTTATTCTTACACAGGCTATGTAGCGGGATAACGATCACATTACAGCCATCATTTACTCCTATCTTGTCTTGTTTTTGTGACTGCCTAAATAAATCGCTTCCCCCTAACAGATTTTGGGGGATGATCTTTATGTTTATTCAACATTGTTTATGACGCTCCCGAATTATAGCTGTCCTACAGAAGTGATATTAGCCTAGGTCTTTCTCGTAAATGGATTTTAAAAATCATATAATAAACATACGTACCATCAGCGATCATCAGCAGTATTAACGTCGAAACGCAGTTCGGTAACTGCATCTTCACATAAAAAAAATGTAAGAAAACGATTTTTTATTTTTACTAGCTATGTCTAACGCATCGGAAATATGCCTATCAGTTGATTCTAGAAGCTGCTGCAGTGGAATGCCGCTCAGAACCACTTCCTTTGACTGTTCGTTTTCCGCTTGCTGTCGCAAGGGCTGGGAATAAAACCAAGTAAAAGCGGATAAGGAAATCGGACGGATAAATGGATATTAATATCAGCGACCATTAACCATCAGCAATCATCATCACTGACATCCAAATAGTTAGGCATCTTAGTATGCGAAATTAAACAAAACGTTTTTTCTACTAGATTTAAAGTATCGCAAATACTAATCCTAGACAGAGGCTGCTGCAGTGGAATGCGCCAGACCAACTGCAGAACCGCTCATTTTTGCTTTCGTTTTTGCTTTCACTTTTAAACTGTCTCAAGGGCTGGGAATAAAGCGGTTAAGGAGACTGGATGGATGAATAGATGTATATTATTGTGCGGCATGCTTACAATAATTTGGCCATTTTCTTTACGAATTATAAATTCGCAAGTGCTAAACAAATCTACAAAAGCTATAGCCTAACCATTTCCCCCAATAGTTTTGACTAATATTTGGAGTTTTCTGCTGATATATGATGCAACCTGCAGAACAGATCCCCAAAACTTCATTACACTACTGCGAATTCAACAAGACACAAAGTTATTGTTTAGATATCATTCATTGATTACAGATTACATAAAAAAAAAAAAAAACAAACAAACAAAAAAAAAAAACATTACATATATAACCCATTTAAAGATGAAAACATGAACTTATCATTGACCATTTAGGTTAAACTATGTTCTGAATATGAATATTTTAAAGGAGGCAGATATAAGCTATACATGTTTTAACTAGGTCTATATGTAATGTAATAAGCAAAATTGTACAAACCTGTATGATTTCCTCTCCTTTTGTTGTCTGGTCCAAAATCTGACTTCCTCATGTTTCAAATGTTCCTGTGTAATTGAGAACTCCATACTGTTCTCAGCTAAACTGATTGTTTCTAAATGCAACCGACATTTTTGATAGATATTTACACTTTTCTACTGATAAATGGCACCATCTGGTGGGTCTTTACAGAACAACCCTGAAAACAGCAAGACCAAGTGCTTTCAACAGGACACAGTGATGTTTGGGTAAATAATTTGTCCTGTGTTGTTTACATTAATAACATTATCTAATTCATTCACTCATGCTCATGTGTATGTGACACAGGTGCCTGACATGCATTTGAAGCTTAACAGTAGACATAAAGCTATTTTGAGGGTGAAACAGCCAAACAAAGAGCCATCTGCAATAAAATGAAGAACATCACTGAAATCTTACGGGTCTTTTTCTCATGTTGATTATGTTTGTGATTCTACTAATTCAGACTGAGTGCCATCTGTTTCTCCTACCAGCCTCCTGATCTTGATTCAGTAAATGATTCATTTTGTGTGATGCTGCTGTGTTCTGGTTCTGCTTTGATCCATTGACTAGTTCCTGAACTCTGGGTTCAAAATAAAACATGTTGTCATGCAGAGTCTTGTTGACAAGAGATCAAGCTCCGGCACTCCAGAAGCAGACTAAGAACTAATTATCAACACAATCCTCTGCTTTTGGAAACTATCTTGAAAAGCTTTTCCCCATATTGCAGATGAATTATAAAACTCAAAACAGCGCAACCATAAATATGAAACTAACCTGATAAATCTGAATCTGAGGTGATCCTGAGGCTGGAGTTTGATGAGATCTTACTGCCTTCTGTGGTCAGAATAAATATATTGAAGGATTATATGTATTAATTATTATTTATTTTTTTAAATCTACTACACATATCAGTCAAATTGCATTGAGAAAGATTAAAAAAAAAACTGTTGTCATCAAATCCTTTAAATTTTACAGTACAGACTGTACAAAACAAAGGTTCAGAACAGAGCAAAATAAAAACCAGAAAATAAGCAGCTATAAAAAATATAGTACAAATTTATATATACAATTATAAAATAAAACACAAATTATAGGCTAATGGCATTCATTTTAAACAACATATAAACGTCTAGCCCAGGGGTCTCCAAACTCGGTTCTGGAGGGCCGGTGTCCTTCAGAGTTTGCAACCACTTGTATTTTTCCCAATATCAACCAGTAAAGCAGAAGAGATTCATTTAAAGCTGCTCTTAATGTTTACTTATAACACATCACCAATGCATTGGTCAGATAGATCATGAGATTTTTATGCACATGAGCAACGATTTGCATAGATTTGAATTAGACAATTAATTTTGTGCCTTGTCAAAATCAGCTTAAAGAGAGAAAAACAACATACATACCATCAGATATTACTGGAACTACAGCCACAGTTTTAAAAAACATAAGCAAGTCCATAATTTCACCGTCACATTCAGGCTTGTTGCATGAAGACAGCATGTTTAAACCAGTTTTAAAGAGGTTTTTTGAACGACACCTAGTTCAGATAAACCAGTTCTTATTTAGTAGAAAAAATGTCAGTAATGTCATTATGAAGAAAATGAAATGCATCTGTAAAGGGAAATATTTAGAGTTCATGTTATATGGATTTTAATGACGCAAAGTTGCATTGTTTGTTGAAACTAAACTAAAGGAAACTTAAAAAGTTTTAGAGACAATGAGAAACAGAAGTTTTAAAATCCTGAGTTTTATAGGCTTAAAATGTTGAAATATAAATAGTCTGTATATTTCCTGGTGGTATATTGGAACTCAAAAGGAAATATATACTCACAGAGAAATGTACTGCAAAATTGTATGTACTGTATATGGAAATTTAATGATTAGTCACGTGAGTTTAATGTTCCATCTCCCAGTATTCACAAGAACACAAATTCAAAATCCACCTCAAGCAGTGTAAAAACTTTTTTTTTTGTGTGTGTGTGTGTGAATTAAGTTTTTTTTTTTCTCTCTAAAATTTGGTGTTTCCATCACTCATTTCTGATGCAATATTTAAAAATGTGCAGAAAAACAGGGTGATGGAAACATACTTAAGTCTTCATCTAAAGGTTGTCAGTGTCACTGGATGATGTTGTAAAGCAGTAATTCTCTGTGGTCTTTGCTTGATATAACACTTTGCTCAAATGAAGATGCAACTGTCATTATTGAATAAACTTATTTTTACAATCACAATTCCTCTGTCTGCTTAGCTGACATGACAAAGTTGACTGGTTTTGAATTTCAGAAAAAAGAAAAATTGATGTTTAGACATATCTTTTATTTAAATTATGAATTATTTGTTCTCAACACAGACAGTCACAAAAGCAAAGACAAGCTGAGGTATAAACAAGTAATAAACAAGACCTTCAGATAAGACATCACATAGCTTTTAAAAATACAAACAAATCAAAGTGGTTCATAATGTTCTGTTTTCATGACATTTATTCTAAAAACTAAATTATTTAGTATAAAAGCTATTTATTAAAATATAAAATTTGAACACATTAAACAATAGAATACAATAGAACTCATACAAAATACATTTTCTTCAAACTGCCATATTAATTTAGTGATAAACATCTGCTATCTCTTTACTACAGTGTCACTTCTAGCAGGTACTTTTTAAATGTTATTGTTTCTAATAAAATTATTGCAACCAAGGGCTTTCTGGGACAGTGTTCTTCATGCATTGAAAAAAAAATAGTATGAAACAAAACATCTGTTTCCACTGATGGTGTTTTCTTCACTTTTGGTCACCAGGTTATACCACCGTCATCTGCTTGAACAACTTCAGAATCAGAAAGAGAGCTTTATTTCCAAGTGTGTTCACACACACAAGGAATTTGTGCTAGTAACTGTGCAAGCTCTGAAAAGATTGCTTCACGTTTGGATAGAAACTCTACTCACTTATGCATCTAGAATAGATAGCATACAATATAACATTCAACGACGAAATATAAAGAGCAAAGAAATATCAGAAATGGAGAGTAATAAGATATAAAGAATAGAATAAATGTTTATGCATATAAACATGTAAATAACAAATCAAGAAGAACACAGATGTATGTTCACTTCCATGAAGCTGCACATACTGGCTGTTATTATAAACTCAAATGAGATCCTTCAGTCCTTCTACATTCTGGGTAGCACATGATTGACCTGGTCCAAAAAAAAACAAAAAACTAACTCTGACCAATGGCTTGTTCAGGTTAGGGGTGTGCGATATATAGCCTATCGTCTGCGATAATATCGTAATTGTTGTTTTAACGATGTGCAATTTGACATTATCGATTATTTTGCAAAAACCAAACAAAACACCTAACGTTACGGAGTGCACGCAAACATTAGGTGATGAAGTCCAGTGGGTCAAACAGTGCACGCGTTCATTTAGAGTGTGTTTTTCACTGCATGATTCAGTCTATTAAAATGCATTAAGAATGATCACAAAATTCAAGATATGGGGCAGAAAATGTATATATATATATATCATTTCATATAGTTAAAATCACACTAAGAGTGCCGTTTTTCTTAAAAAATAGGCATGATTACAAATGTGTTATTGATTTTAGACAGCCGTTCAAAAAATAATAAGTTAATATTAAGAGACTTACAGTGAGTAACTTTGCAACTACATGTCAACTAGCAGTCGGTAGAGTATTAGTAGACTGTCTGCTTAATATCTTCTAACCTTTTATTTTGATGGGTCCACAACATACAACATACTGACTATCAGAAACTTTGCAAGTATATATCAACTTATTCTACTAACCCTAAACCTACCCTACTGAGAGTTAGTAGACATGTAGTTGCAAATCAATGAGAATTAGTTGACATGTAGCTGACACGTAGTTACAAAGTTACTTATAGCTAGTAGACTGTCTAAAGTGGACTATCGAAATAAAGTGTAACCATTAATTTCTGTCACTGATGTGAACTGACCACACAGAATATGAAGAATATCAAAAACTGCAGCTGCCCACAGTAGTCAGATATCAGCACAATAACACACTCTGCAAAATATCGTGAAATTATAGTTATCGAAAAAATCCCAAAAATAGAGATATCTTTTTTTTTTTTTTTTTCTTCAATATCGCACACCCCTAGTTCAGGTCCTATAACTTTGGACTGATGAAATCAGGCTGTTAAGGATCCTGAGTGTTCGTGAGTGGCTTCGACAGTCTGGACCTTCTCTTCTCATCTAGTTCCTTTTGGATTTTATAAATCTTCTCGGCCAGTAAGTGGTAATATTCAGCCTGAACACAAGATATTTAGGAATAAAAACGGGGTCAAAAACACAAACACAATGTAGAGGCATCATGAAATCAGGGTCCAAATTTAGGCTTTTCTAGTGTAAATAAAGTAGTGTTGTCAAACGATGAATCGCATCCAAAATAAAAGTTTTTGTTTGCATATTATGTGTGTGTGTTCAGTGTATATTTATTATGTACATGTAAATATTTTCAAAATACATACTGTATGTGTTTGTTTACATGTATTTACATGTCTATATTTATATTCATATAATTTATATTATAAATAAATATATTTAATATATAAACATAAAATAAATTCTGAAATATACACATGCATGTGTACTTATTTATATATACGCAACAAATATACACAGTACACACACATATATTATGTAAACAAAAACTTTTATTTTGGATGCGATTAATCATTTGACAGCACTAAAATAAAGCAATACTAACAATAAATAAGTCTGAAATGTAGCATGAAATTTTCTGTGGTTTACCCTGCTGTTGGCAGACTCATACAAGTCCCCTTCAACTTTTTGTGCATAAGCAATCAAGTTCTCCAAGCGTCTGTCCTTCAGTGCTGCAGGGCTTAGGAAAGGGAATATGGCTTGAACCCTACAAGAGCGTTCAAGAGTTTAAGAGATTGGAAAGTGCACAAAAAATGCACCCATTATAATGAAAGGCAGTTCCTCTTGAACTCACAGCTTGTGCACTAGGTGATTCCTCAGGTCCTGAGTGATGTCCTCATGCCAGGACTTCTTCGTGATAGGTAGTGACAGCGGTACAGGTGCAGAAAGGACCCCTGTGGAGAATTATCAAGTTTGGAAAATTAAAAATTGTATCATCTACAACTGATCTAATCTGAACATCTATCTTTATTTCCTCCAATACATTCACTGAAATGATCAGACCAATTGCATTTACTTATGGACTAGAAAACTTGTGTGCAGTGTTATTATGTGGTTAATTTTATTCAACATAATGCCAGATGAGGATAGTAATTAGGGTTAATGATGAGTACATGCCGCTGCTGATGGATGCAGCTGCTTGACCGACAAGAGGAGCCTGGATGTCAGTGTCAGGAGAGCTCAGTGTCACTGAAAACAAACAAATAAATAAATAAATAAATAAATAAAGCTGTCCAAAAACAGCTGATTCCAAAAACATAACAAATGATCAAATATACAAATTATGCTTATAAAATGCACTGTGATATGCATTAAACAACAAAAACAACCTGGCAACATAAATAAATGGCTTAATGTTTGAGATAGATAAGATTTAAAAAAAATTGATAGTAAAATATATTTACAGCATTAAATTAAATGCATGTACCCTACTATTATTTCAGCATCGCAACGTTTTTAACTCGCTTTTATTCTCCCAACTCCCAAAACTCCAGGTGAACCCCCCCCCCCCCCCCCCCCCTGAAATACTTATAACTAATAGCGGGATTTATTAAAGCAGAGGCTATTGCTTTAGCAGGGTGCACCAGCACCGACGAGACGAGAAGCACCGTCGCCACCAGATGGCGCTGTTTCTGACACTCGGTCGGAGCTTTGAAGCTTTTCCCGGAACAGTCAGGGAACAACACTTCAGCGTTATAAACAGAAGACTATGTTAGCAGTGCGCTTGGGGTCTTTTAAAAATGTTCTCCTTGAAACGCTTTACAAAATTACTCATGTCTATTCTTTTCAGCCATGGACCTTTTTCACAAGACTGTGATGACGCTTTTAACGGTCATCAGCATCATAAATCCTCGAAAGTTTTTCATATTTGTATTTTTTTTTTTTTATATATGTACGTTTATAACACTATTCTTTGTATTGTATTACCTTGCATCAAATTACAAAACAACTAGTTAACGCTAACGCGAGAGTGTTTCTAATGCAGCGTCTATGGGAGGGATGGTAAATTTGACATCGTTCTCTCTTCTGACTGCCGTTATCAGTCTCTCTCAGTTTTTCCCTTTCATTGAAAGTCATGAAAACACTATCGTGGATTTTTTCTATTGCTTTTTGAGCAAATGGGAGTGCAAAAAATATATATTTGTGGTACTCTCCCATTCACCGCTCTTCAAGTTAACCCGCTGCTGAGAAACCCGGAAATGTGAAAAAGGTTCTTTTACGTCGTTCTGGGTTTCCCGAAAGCAACTTCCTTCTTTACCAATATTCAACAAATGTTAGTTTGGCCAGCTTTTGGGAAACGCTCCCCTGATCTGTAACTTTTCAAAAATGTATGATGGACAACAATGTACTTCAAAAGTAAAATAGGCGTTTCATCTTCCCTTAGCCTGGGAATAATAACGACATAAAATCTTTTAAATAATTTTCTATTTAACCGGTGTGTACTTGCAGTTTTTCAACAATTCCTCTACAAACGGAAAATCCATGTTGTTGCCAGCATCCTGAGCAGAGGCAGAACTGACAGCGCTTTTTGCTCTTGTTGAGACCAGATATGACCATAGGCGTAAATCCGGGAGGGGGCTATCTGAGGGTTGTCCCCCCTAAAAATATAATTACAAGCGACTCTGTGTATTTAAAATAATACAATGGACACACACTTAAAATAATTGCGTGAGTAGTAAAACAAAATAAACGCAAAAAAAGCGTTTTAAGTTCAGAAATGTTTTGATTCCCCCCTCTCTTGCCTCATAGTGGTTTGGTCCACTGCGGGCTTTCCTCCTTCACTGATACACACTACGCCCTTGAAGTATGATGTACTCTTTAGGTGAAGAAAAAGTACACACTTTTGAGTGTGTAGTAGAAGAGTAGGTAAGCTTTGGGACATACTATCACGTCACACAACTGCGTCTTTAACGGACCGCTCCGTCGCATCTGTTACACGCACCCTGTCACTGTAAACTGGCCTGTCAATCATCTTCTCACAGTTAACATCCTCCACATTTAATTTCATTTAACTTCCTACCGTATTGGAGAAAAATGAAGTAGCTCGTTGATCTGCCAGTCGCGGGTCTTTTATGCGGAGAACTCTATTTTCTATTTTCTGCATAATGATGCATTTAAAAGTTAACGACCAAATGGATGTTTATAAAAGTTCACATTGCTGTTGCAGATGAAATATAACACGGATAACAATAAATAAATAAATAGTGTTTACCAGTTTAAATGCTGATTAATATTAACTCAAACCCCTTTTTGTAAACCTCTCTACCGTTAGGTAGATCGCGCGCATCCGCCACGTTTGTAGTTTTTCTAATGCGTTTTATTCGTGTTTGTAGTTCTGGACTGAATCCTTCGCCAAAGCGCAATGTATTGCGGGCAATTTTAGCCATTAGAGTGTGCACGAATTATGAGAATATAATTAGTTAATGTTCATTTTGCAAAGAATAGAGTACACAAGAGTGCATAAACACAAAACACTAAACCCCTACATAAAGTGCATGTGTTTGAGTGTTTGGTGCAAACAATACAAGACAGTGAGAAAACATTCAGTGCAAATAATACAAGACATTGAGAAAACATTCAGTGCAAACAATACAAGACAGTGAGAAAACATTCAGTGCAAATAATACAAGACAGGAAATATTCAGTGCAAGCAATACAAGACAGTGGGGCAGTGGCGCAAAAACGGGGTATGCAGTGCATAGGAGCGCCGCACATAGGGGGGCGCCATTTTGCCGAAATCATTATGTGAAAATCTTATTTAATAAAACGTCATAAATAATCAAAAGCTTAGTTGTTAAAAATAATGTATTGAAACATTTTTATTCAAGGTTTTTTTTTTCTTTTGCATTTTTAATGAGTTCAAAAACGTGTTTATTATAAACTTATTAAGAGGACCGCTTACGACCACAACAAACGGGAGATTTTTCAGACGCGCACTTCAGCTTCCCCTCAGCACCAGGCGTGAGTCAAACGAACGCGGAAAAGGTACAGGTGCCAAATTAACTTCAGTAGAACAACAGTCAACTGCGGTCTGATGAGATGTTGTTATGTGACATATGTCAGTAAAACAAGCTTTCCTGTTTTAGTTTTAGTTTTAGTGTGCTCACGGCGCACGCTCTTCACTCGAATATGAGGCGCACGCTCTCACTTCATCATAAATAACCCACACAAGAAACTATACGAGCATACATCGTCAGTTAAGTCATGAAATTATCAAAATTGCGATTAAAGCTGCAAAACTGTGCATGCATACATGCATCACATTTAAGAAAGTCTCTCAAATGCATGCACTGAAATATTCTGCAATTCGAGATCACAACAGGGCGCAAGATGATAGAATGTAATTGTTTTTTTTTGTTGTTGTTTGTTTGTTTTTTTTGTAATTTATTGCACAGGTAGGCTAAATGTGAACACAGTGCAGCTGTACTTTGTAATTTGTAAAGTACGAAAATTAAATTATATTCAAATGCATAAAATAAACATTGTACATTCTGGCATTTATGTGCCCTTTTTCACATTATTGCAGATGGAGAACTTTTTTTTTTTTTTTTCCTTTGTACAGAGCTCGATTTAGGTTTAACAAAACTGTTGCAATTAATTCATTTTGACAACTAACAGTGTTAAACAATGACAGTTTTTATTTATTTATTTATTTTATTTTTTCAGAGTTCATTGATTATATAAAATTCAATGAAGGTTGACTAAACTTTGAACTATCTGCATGTCTCATCCATGAATAGGCCTGTGCAATGATGGAGGACAAGCTTTTGGGGTGTTGACACCCAGAACCAAGCTGACTGAACAATATATCTATAGTGAGCCCTTTTATTAAAATAAATACCTGGAGGTAATACAAAAATCATACAAAAATGGTTATATTAACTCAATTACCTGATCTAATTCACAACTTCACAAATTATCAATTACAATTACGTACAAATTGATTGTATTCAGTTGTGTTTTAGGCACTAAAACAGTCCAGTGTAGTCAAATAGGCTACATTTCTATACTGAAATAATGAAGATTTCTGTGCCACCACAGACTGGCCACCCCTATGAAAACATCCACTGCCTAAGGCAGCAAATATCAGTTCATTTTTGAGTATCTAAATTCCTCAAAAAAAAAAAAAAAAAAAACACGTTTGTGAATGTGCATTTGATTTGCATTTGAGAGAAACTGAGAAGATTGTAAACAATAAAAACTAGCCACCTATCACTGAAAATTGCCGTTTTTAATTCAAAATAGGCCATCTGTGATTCAAGTAGATCCGATGAGTTGAAAACTCTTGCTACTTCATACTTCAATACAAAACAATGCTGAATTTTGACAAAAAGGAGATTTTCAAATGCTATAATTGTGATTCTTATGTCTAAGTATAAATCCATTAGCAAAACATGTGAAAAGAACCATATTACAAAGTGGAAATGGTAAATGAGACAATAAATTATCTTCTGCTGCCATCTAGTGGTCATAGTTGAAATCATGACATTCATTTTAATAGTAGGCCTATTTGTTTTTCTGCCAGAAAGTTTTTTGGCAGAAATCTTCAACTTAGCATGGCCACTTTTCCATGAATTATCTCTATAAGTAAAAATGAAAAAATAAAAATAAATGCAGACATTCTTTAAGATAAATTTTACAGTGCTCTCATATTATATAAAAATGTGCAAAAATATGAATAACTTTGAGGCAATTGAATAATAGGCCTATATTTAAACTTTTCTGTGGGAGTTTGTTTTAGGGGCTACTACAGGGGGGCACCAACACTGATCTTGCATACCACTCTGCAAATATGCAGTTGCGCCCCTGCAGTGGGGCAATAAACATTGTGGCATTTCAACACCAACTAGTGCAGTATGTGTGTGATATTGCACATTAATTGGCCATATAATAATAAACACTGTACATATAAACATTTGTTGTGTAGAAGCGATAAATAGAGCAAAAAGTAATGTGTGTGTGTGTGTGTGTGTGTTAGTCTAGTCCCTTCGTATTGAGCAGAGGTGTGAAGAGTACCTGAAAACCATACTTGAGTAAAAGTACAGATACCTTACAGTGAAAATTACTCCACTGCAAGTTACAAGTCACCAATTCCAAAACAACTTGAGTATCTGATTTTAACGGTACTGAAGTATTTTACTTATACTAAATAAATATAGGCTCAAAGAAGCACTAATCAAAGAGACATGCCAGTCAAAAACTGTAATGTTGTGGAGAAGCTGAGGAAGGATCTATGTGCAGATGAAAAGCTAGAAAAAACAATGAGCCAAAAACCACAGGCAAACAGACAACCATTATATTCAACAACTCACAAAGAACTAAAGAAACACTACGGCTGTATATATACACAGGAGGCTAATAAGCTGAACAAGATACGATACAAACTGACTACAAACACCACGGGAGACAGGAAGTGACATAACAGTACAAGATAAGGCACAGAAAATGCAGCAAAAACAAGAAAGCTTATTTGTGAGGAGAGCAATCACACTTATTTTCTAAAACCAAAATAAAACTGAACACCTCAAAATTGCAAAAACAAAACAAACAAACAAACAAACAAACAAACAAAAACAATATCCTTCAAAAAGGTCTCTTCAGTATAACAGTTAAATAAAATAATGTTAAGTAAAATTAAAAAGTCAAAGTCTTCTTGCACTGGATGTGCTGGTTTCGGCCTCGTTGCAGGCTGCAGTCATGTTCTCATCTCATATATAAAACACCTGTGATTTACAACTACTGGCTAAGGAACTCACACTCACGTAAAGTAACCTTGTTGACAAGTTTGAGTAAGGGCAAAACGCACAATATATAGTACTTTCAGTGCCCTGTAGTTGGTGATATCACATCTTCTGTAGCATAAATAAAATGCTGCAGAAAAGCTAGGTGCCATGCCAAATGTAATGTGTAACTGCAACACTCATTTCAAATGTAGTGGAGTAAAGAGTACAGATACTCATTCAAAAATGTAGTGAAGTAGAGAGGAAAAGTTGCTAATGTCTTTGATACTCAGTAAAACTACAGAGTATCCAGAAAGATACTTAAGTACAGTAATTAGTTACATTTACTCAATTACTTTACACCTCTGGTATTGGGAAGTCAAATGACTTGTGAAAAGAAAAGTCTGGCCGTGAGATCTTTGGGTGTGTGTGATCTGACACAATGCTGGTGACTTTGTGGAAGAAGTATGTGACAGATGACACAGAGGTCAGAGAAAATAATTTCAAACAAACTGGACAGAGGTTCGGTGCATCCCAAAAAGGTGGTTTATTTTAGCAATAATTTATTTACATGGTCAGACACTGAGAAACAATCAAAACAAAAACTGCAACAATGAGCAAAAAATAGGGTACACCAAGAAATTTGGTCCAATTTGCCACAAAGTTACTCTTCAACACACAACCTGGTCTCTTGAGATCTATAGCTTCCTATTTATAAGGGTTAGCTCCACCCTCGGCATGTACAAAATGAACAAGTAGGGACAAAACATCCAATTCATTATGCACAAAAGTATAAAAATAATGAAACACTGACCATATACACAATTGAGAATCTTTGTTAACCCATGGGAACAAAGCACACTAAATAACAAATAAAAAATAAAAGAAAAAGAAAGAATAATTCAGCTGCTCTTCCATAATATTTGTAAAATACATCTACATGTACAGTATGTAGGGTAGAGTGGGGTAAAACGCCCCCTACCGTTTTTGACCACTTGATAATGTCAAGATAAATTGTTGTTGTAACTATGGTGTCACGGATCAGTCAGGCCCTTCACTCCACCAATCACATCGTTCCACATCCCCCGAGTATTAATCACACTCACCTGCACCTGATCACCATGCCAATCACCAGCACTATAAAGGATCACCACACACACACTTCAGTGTCCGATCTCGTCATTGCTACGTGGACTCAACCTCTTGGTATCCTGTATCAGAAAAGACCATATCCTTCCGAGAATCTAAGAAATACTTACCCTGTTTGACTTACCTGCTGTGTTCTCCCACCTTGTGTCCTCCTCTCTTCATAGAGCTCCGTCCTCGAAGTGTGTGTGTGTGTGTGTGTGTGTGTGTGTGTGTGTGTGTGTGTGTGTGTGTCTCCCCGGATCGATCCTGTCTCGTCTCCCTGTACGCCTGAGGAAAAGAGAAGAATCTTAAGCTCATCTTATTATCCGTTTCACTACCATTCTGAAGTCACCTACTCACCTTGCAAGAATCCTAAAGTCACCTGAGTGTCTCACCTGTTTTAATAAACACCTATTTCTCTTTTACCATCTTCGTGTCTGAGTCCATCCATAACAGAAGATCGGACCGACACCGTCACACAGGATGAGCACTTCGGACCCCTTCCAAGAGCTGGTGGATTCTCTTAAAAAGTTGCTCCTGCAACCGCCTGCATCAACTAATCCACCAGCTCCACCACCACAACCACCGTCCAACACCACCATGAGCACTCCTTCT
The DNA here is from genome assembly GCF_012432095.1 of Onychostoma macrolepis. NCBI lineage: Eukaryota > Metazoa > Chordata > Actinopteri > Cypriniformes > Cyprinidae > Onychostoma > Onychostoma macrolepis. The sequence continues at coordinate 44,144,370 of NC_081157.1, read as the reverse complement.
CCGATCGGGTTCGCCAGTCCTGTGGCCAGACCAGTGCCCTTCTCTGGTTCGGCGGAGGATTGCGATGGCTTCATTCTCCAAAGCACCCTGAACATGAATCTGCACCTTCATATTTTCACAACGGATCAATCCAAAATAGCATACATCATAACCTCTCTTACTGGACCTGGCCTGAAATGGGCCGAAACAATCCTGAACCAGGCTGGACCCGCTACCCAAAGTTTCAATAATTTCATTCATCACTTCAAAGAAGTATTTAGTCTATCGCCTGGGGATTCCACTGTTGGTGAACAGCTATATCGACTTCGTCAAGGTACTCACACCATCCATCAGTATGCTTTACAGTTCCGCACTTTGGCAGCCGCTAGCGGCTGGAATGAACCATCACTCATCACCGCATTTAGACAAGGTCTAAACCCTCGCCTCCGCCTTCACCTCAGTGCCTACGATGACAATTATGGTCTGGAGAAGTTTATCCAACTCGCTATTCGCTGTTCTAATCGTATCCAGTCTTGTCCCTTGGATCACACCACCGCCATCGCAACTCCTCCTCCTCCACGCCGACCAGAGAAGGAAGACCCTCCAGAACCAATGCAAACTAATGTGACCCGGCTATCCTTATCGGAACGACAACGCCGTATAACCCACAGATTGTGCCTCTACTGCGGAGATGATGGACACCGAGTGCTGGAGTGCCCCTTGCGACCACCACGAATCTTGGTGAGTTCTGTCCTCACTCCACTTCCAAAACTCAAACCTCTCTCTACTCACACCTTGCTTACTGCCTGTTCCAATGTGTTCCCAGTCACAGTCCTCCTCGACTCTGGTTCCGCGGGGAACTTCGTCTCGGGGAAGCTCGTCCAGCAACTCCGCATCCCCACCTTTGACATCCCAAAAGGTTATGAGGCACAATCCATAACGGGCCAATCTCTCACGGAGAGGATAATTCATCTTTGTACCGAACCCATACGATTACAGATTGGTCAATTACATCAAGAAGATCTCCAACTTCTGGTTCTGGAGGGTTCAACGGTAGACATCATTCTGGGTAGACCGTGGCTGGTGCAGCACGACCCACATCTGTCTTGGAGGACAGGAGAGGTCCTAAAGTGGGGTGAGAAGTGCTTCCATAAATGTTTTCCCAACCTACCTCAACCGAGAAGAGACAAGCAATCTCCTATAACAGTTGGTACCACATCCATTGAGAGCCCTCACCAGAACTTATCCGTCAATATACCTCCGTGTTATTCCCACTTTAGTGACGTCTTCTGTCCGAAGAGGGCTGCCCAGCTACCCCCACATCGGCCATGGGACTGTGCGATAGATCTCCTCCCGGGTGAGCCAGTACCACAAGGTAAAATCTATCCACTATCACCTCCGGAGCAAAAGGCCATGGAGGAGTACATTACGGAGGCTTTACAGCAAGGTTACATAGTACCATCTACCTCCCCTGCTGCTTCCAGCTTTTTCTTCGTGGGCAAGAAGGACGGTGGCCTACGCCCTTGCATTGATTACCGTAAACTAAATGAAATCACCGTGAAATACCGGTATCCCCTTCCCCTTGTTCCAGCAGCCCTTGAACAACTACGCGGCGCCACCGTCTTCACAAAATTGGACCTCCGCAGCGCATATAACCTCATCCGCATAAGAGAAGGAGACGAATGGAAGACAGCCTTCATCACCTACCGGCCACTACGAATACCGGGTAATGCCGTATGGATTTGTCAACGCCCCTTCCGTCTTCCAGGGGTTTATGCACGAGGTGCTCCGGGAGTTCCTGAACCGGTTTGTTATAGTCTATATAGATGATATCCTCATCTACTCCCGGAGCTTGGCCGACCATCGCCACCACGTTGCGGAGGTCCTCCACAAACTCCGTCACTTTCACCTCTACCTCAAGGCCGAAAAATGCACCTTCCACCAATCCTCCGTACACTTTCTGGGCTACATCATCGACCAGCGTGGCGTCCGCATGGACAAGGGGAAGGTGGAAGCAGTCACATCCTGGCCAGTTCCCTCCACAATCAAAGAACTTCAGAGATTTCTCGGATTTTCACATTTCTACCAACGCTTTATTCCAAACTACAGCACAACCACCAGTCCCCTCACAGATCTTCTCAAAGGCAAGAACAAGACCCTCACCTGGACCCCTAAAGCCCAGAAGGCTTTCTTCTCCCTCCTAGGTGTGACCGTCAGTTTATCGTCAGGTTATCATCCACAGTCCAATGGGCAGACTGAGCGCAAAATCCAGGAGATAGGACGATTCCTGAGAACCTTCTGCCATGGCCGCCAGAACTCCTGGAACCAGTTCATAGGCTGGGCCGAGTACGCGCAAAATTCCCTGCGACAGCAATCCACTGGACTTACCCCATTCCAGTGCGTACTCGGTTTCCAGCCTCCCCTGTTTCCCTGGTCAGGTGAGCCCTCCAACGTCCCTTCCATCGATCACTGGTTCCGGGAGAGCGAGAGAGTCTGGGACGCAGCACACCATCAACTTCAACAGGCAGTGCGTAGACAAAGAATGACAGCCGACGCCCGCAGATCAGAAGCCCCAAACTACCAACCAGGGGAGAAAGTTTGGCTGTCAACCAGGGATATCCGTCTACGCCTGCCCTGTAAAAAACTTAGTCCCAGATTCGTTGGCCCCTTCACCATACTGGAACGTATCAACCCTGTCACATACAAACTCAAATTACCACACCACTACAGAATTCACCCTACGTTCCATGTTTCACTGCTTAAACCCTTCTCTCCACCTCTCACCACAGGGCCTGACTTGGAGGAAGAGACCCCTCTCCCACACATCCTAGAAGAAGGTGCAGTTTACCAAGTTAAGGAGATCCTGGAATCCTGGCGTCGTGGTGGTAAACTCGAATACCTCGTGGATTGGGAGGGATATGGCCCTGAGGAACGCTCGTGGGTAACCAGAGAGGACATTCTGGACCCAACTCTACTCTAGGAATTCCATGCAACCCACCCAGATCGCCCAGCACCCCGAGGCAGGGGCAGACCACCGCGACGCCGGGGTCGGCCCTCAGGAGTGGGCCGTGGAGAGGGGGGTACTGTCACGGATCAGTCAGGCCCTTCACTCCACCAATCACATCGTTCCACATCCCCCGAGTATTAATCACACTCACCTGCACCTGATCACCATGCCAATCACCAGCACTATAAAGGATCACCACACACACACTTCAGTGTCCGATCTCGTCATTGCTACGTGGACTCAACCTCTTGGTATCCTGTATCAGAAAAGACCATATCCTTCCGAGAATCTAAGAAATACTTACCCTGTTTGACTTACCTGCTGTGTTCTCCCACCTTGTGTCCTCTCTTCATAGAGCTCCGTCCTCGAAGTGTGTGTGTCTCCCCGGATCGATCCTGTCTCGTCTCCCTGTACGCCTGAGGAAAAGAGAAGAATCTTAAGCTCATCTTATTATCCGTTTCACTACCATTCTGAAGTCACCTACTCACCTTGCAAGAATCCTAAAGTCACCTGAGTGTCTCACCTGTTTTAATAAACACCTATTTCTCTTTTACCATCTTCGTGTCTGAGTCCATCCATAACATATGGACTACTTTGACAAGAGTGATACAGAAGTGTTCGCCACGTCCTATATGCATATATGAATTGATTTGATCCTGATACTATATGGTTTGGGGAAAAAAACAAAAACAAAAGTGAAACATCAACACAGAACTAAAATAATTAACTTTCTGCCAAAAGTAATGTGTTTTTTGTTTTGTTTTTTACCAATTTTCCCTCATCTTCAGATCTCAGATTGTCCTACATAACCTGTGGTGTCCACCTCTTTATTTTTTGAGTACTTAAAGATGTTTGGAGGACCAGAAATATCTCTACTACGATTATTACTACCACTCTACTATTCATTATTACGAAAGTGTTTTTGCACTGGTGTCCATAAGTATACGTTAGTGAGGGTAATAAAATCTGAAAGTTATTTTATGTTTTTATGGAATCATATGAAGACAAGAAATCCTGGACAACACTGATGAAACTGAAGACAACCCCGCAACCAATCAGAGAAAAAATATATGTAATTTATCACCAATAATAGTGTTGTTGATCTTTCATGTAATGGACTTCTGAACCCTAGATAAATCACATGGAATTTATTTTATATATCAGATGATGCACCAAGGAGTAGAGATTTGGAGACTTTCATAGAAAACACGCTCATTTATTTTACTGCTCTTAAAATACACACTGTTTTCCTTCATCACATGGATGTACTACTACATGAACACAGAGCTGAAGAAACACACTGAACAACTGCTCTCTGATAAGTCAAAACACTGAAATTACCACACCACTACAGAATTCACCCTACGTTCCATGTTTCACTGCTTAAACCCTTCTCTCCACCTCTCACCACAGGGCCTGACTTGGAGGAAGAGACCCCTCTCCCACACATCCTAGAAGAAGGTGCAGTTTACCAAGTTAAGGAGATCCTGGAATCCTGGCGTCGTGGTGGTAAACTCGAATACCTCGTGGATTGGGAGGGATATGGCCCTGAGGAACGCTCGTGGGTAACCAGAGAGGACATTCTGGACCCAACTCTACTCTAGGAATTCCATGCAACCCACCCAGATCGCCCAGCACCCCGAGGCAGGGGCAGACCACCGCGACGCCGGGGTCGGCCCTCAGGAGTGGGCCGTGGAGAGGGGGGTACTGTCACGGATCAGTCAGGCCCTTCACTCCACCAATCACATCGTTCCACATCCCCCGAGTATTAATCACACTCACCTGCACCTGATCACCATGCCAATCACCAGCACTATAAAGGATCACCACACACACACTTCAGTGTCCGATCTCGTCATTGCTACGTGGACTCAACCTCTTGGTATCCTGTATCAGAAAAGACCATATCCTTCCGAGAATCTAAGAAATACTTACCCTGTTTGACTTACCTGCTGTGTTCTCCCACCTTGTGTCCTCTCTTCATAGAGCTCCGTCCTCGAAGTGTGTGTGTCTCCCCGGATCGATCCTGTCTCGTCTCCCTGTACGCCTGAGGAAAAGAGAAGAATCTTAAGCTCATCTTATTATCCGTTTCACTACCATTCTGAAGTCACCTACTCACCTTGCAAGAATCCTAAAGTCACCTGAGTGTCTCACCTGTTTTAATAAACACCTATTTCTCTTTTACCATCTTCGTGTCTGAGTCCATCCATAACATATGGACTACTTTGACAAGAGTGATACAGAAGTGTTCGCCATGTCCTATATGCATATATGAATTGATTTGATCCTGATACTATATGGTTTGGGGAAAAAAAAAAAAAAAAAAGTGAAACATCAACACAGAACTAAAATAATTAACTTTCTGCCAAAAGTAATGTGTTTTTTTTTGTTTTTGTTTTTTTACCAATTTTCCCTCATCTTCAGATCTCAGATTGTCCTACATAACCTGTGGTGTCCACCTCTTTATTTTTTGAGTACTTAAAGATGTTTGGAGGACCAGAAATATCTCTACTACGATTATTACTACCACTCTACTATTCATTATTACGAAAGTGTTTTTGCACTGGTGTCCATAAGTATACGTTAGTGAGGGTAATAAAATCTGAAAGTTATTTTATGTTTTTATGGAATCATATGAAGACAAGAAATCCTGGACAACACTGATGAAACTGAAGACAACCCCGCAACCAATCAGAGAAAAAAATATATGTAATTTATCACCAATAATAGTGTTGTTGATCTTTCATGTAATGGACTTCTGAACCCTAGATAAATCACATGGAATTTATTTTATATATCAGATGATGCACCAAGGAGTAGAGATTTGGAGACTTTCATAGAAAACACGCTCATTTATTTTACTGCTCTTAAAATACACACTGTTTTCCTTCATCACATGGATGTACTACTACATGAACACAGAGCTGAAGAAACACACTGAACAACTGCTCTCTGATAAGTCAAAACACTGAAGAAGCCACATCTGAACACAGATGAACTGAACTTCACTGCACTTTGCTTTTGTTTGTGTCTGTTGTGGCTCTAAATGGAATAATATAACATAATCAGCCGATGTCTATACATATTAAAAAATAATAATACTTAATTCAAACACTGCAAAAATGCAAATGCTTAAAATGTAAATGCCGAAAACATGTTGCTAATGTTATCTGCCATTATTCTCTTTACCTCCTGAATGAAACAATGTAAACAACATATTGTGTCATGGTGCCTTCTCATACATAATGTCACAATGAAGGATCTGATCTGCCATCTGAAGCTTTAAATATTCAGTCTCAGAGCTGAACATTATAATAATGTGATGACACACTGTGATCTTGAGACTCAAGCACCAATCAAGTTACTTACAAAACGTCTTAAATGTCAATTCACATCATATACAAAGAAAAAGTTGTGACACTAATAAGAATATTGCATATAATTACAGATATTTACCAAAAATAAAAAATAAATAAAAAACTTTATAAAGAGCTCAAAGTATAAAGCCATCTGCATTACCGCGAAGAACAACACTGAAGTGTAAGCTCTCATAAGAGTTTGAGCAAAAAAAAATAAATTTCTCTCATTGCTAATAATGTTTGGTTTTGCGCAAAATCAAGCTGAGTTTCACTTCTACCAGCCTCCAGATCTTGATTCAGTAAAGTTTCCATTTCATATGATTCTGTTGTCTGGTTTGATTCATTGGCTGGAGCTTCATCTGATCTTGCTGCAATCTGGGTTTGGGACAATAGATATTTTAAAATGCATTTCCAACAACATTTTGTTTTCTCTGTCCTGGCCCTGGTTTGTGTCAAATAAAGGAGAAAAACACAATCTGCAGTACTGATCTTCTTCAGGAGCAGGACTAAGAAAAATTGTACCATCTCTGTACTTTTGAAGAACTGTCTAATATCATGAACACATTTTCCTGATATTTCAAATTGAATCAGCTGTAATTCTGATACTAACCTGAGATCCCTGATTCTGTGATCCAGCGCCTTGAGTTAGATGAGATCTTACTGCTTTCTGGGACAAGACAGTTATTTTAAACAGATAATAAGGCAACATAATAGGCTGTCAAACGGTTACTTAAAGTTGCAGTTAGTAATTTTATCGGCAATTTAAAATGTTTTCATGAAAATAACACATTTGACAAATCAGTCTCAAATCAGTAGTCAGGAATTGTTTTCTCCCTGGTGGCCACATTAGATATTTTGTCAAAATGTTACTCAGTTAAAAGTAAAAAAATAAAATAAATTATATATATATATATATTTACAGTACTTGAAAATGTAAAAGCACTTTTTTTTCCCAATAAAACTTGAATACAGTACAATTTTCCCAAAATATCACTTTAGTAATGAAGTATAATAACGTATAATAGAGCAGGTCTATTTTTTACATCAGTCACCACCAAACTTTTGTGTGATGCTGCATCCACACAGATAGTATAAAGTAAAAAGTCATGGGCCAGAAAAACATAACCATAAAATTGTTGAATGTACTTTTAATATGAAGTAAAAAAAACACATGATATTGCAGGTCCATTATTAATTATGATTCACATTAAATATGATACTAACCTGACATTGCAGACATATTTTGATCCCTGTGTGTTCAGAGACAGTGAACAAAATATATTCATTTAGAAGCTGATCAGATTAAACAAACACATCAGACTGTATAATTATTTAGATAATAATAATAAAAAAAACTAAAATAATTCAAACAGAGCTTCAAATATTGGTTATGTATCATATTTATAAAAGAAGATCCCTGAACAAACATGAGAGGCACTAAAACACATGAAGTTAGTGCAATTCATTTAATTGTTTAATGAAGTTCAGTTTGTACTCACATGGTTCAAATACCATTCAAATCAGCAGAAATGAAGAGAATATCAATTCAGAGGAAAATACATTGATTCTCAGATCTCCAACTGCACCTTCACCATTAACTGAGGATGAAAATAACTGAGATGAAGGTGATTTCTGTCTCACAGTGTGATATAACAGTTACTGAGTTAATAATAAATTAGCTTATGTATTTATTGTTTTGTTCTCTCTGTATGTTTCCCTCTCACCTGTTTTAAGTATCAGTTCAGTTATCAGTGTAACAGAGTTCAGTAACACAACACCAACTGATCCAAAGAGATACACAGGGACAAAACGGTAAAGATCTGCAAGGCCAAATAATACAGTTTAATATCATCATTTAGAGAAATTGAGACCGTATTAAGAACCACTATAGATGCACACTGGGAAAAGTACATATGAGAAGAAAAAGAACTTATTTCAGGCTCCTTTTTTATTTTCACAGCTTTCTTAATTAGTTTCTTAGTCTGTTTTACAAAATAAAATATTTTATGAAGCTGATTAAAACATGATAGTAGCCTACAGTACCATATCCATACTCAAACACACCCTTATATATGACATTTTTTCCATTTATAACATTTGTGCTTCATTGAGGAAACATGAGAGTGAAATATCAGTTTAAGACACAAATACATGCGAGGGAGCAAAATTGAATGAACTCATGAGTTTCGCAATTGACCTCGAAGAGAGTGAAATTAAAGGTTCACTGGGGTAGCATGCTGAATAAATGCTGAAGCTCAATCAGAAGAGAAAATAAAAGGGTTTGAAGACATCAATCTAGAGTTTATAGTAGGAAAACATCAAAACGAGAAGATGATCAGAGCTGATGATTAATACTGTACCCCATTTAAATGAGTGTAAGAAGTCCCTCATTGCCCAGAGTAACTGAAGAAACACAATAACACAGGCCCATCCAATACGATCTGAACATCAACAAAACATCAGCTTCATCACAGTAACTGTTGATTCACTGACAAACACACTTTTAAGTTCTTTAGTGACTCGTAGCATAATTGTAAGATATTGGAAGATGTTTCAGTTACTAATTTCATATTATTTTGTGTTATCGTACCTTTTTCTTTTTCCAAAGCAACGATGTAGAAACAGACCATTACAGCATTGACTAATAACATGAGAGTGAACCACACTGATCTCCTGACTGAACGTGAGCCTGAAAAACATGTTTAATATATATATATTATATGACAAGTGGCCTGGTCTAACAAATCAAGATTTCTGGTGCATCATGTCAATGGCTGAGCACAGATACGGCAATAACCTACAGAGGCTATGGCACCTGGATGCATTGTTGGGCGGACACAGACAAGCGAAGGCAGTGTTATGCTGTGGGCAGTGTTTACTTGGGACACTTTAGGCCCCATTATCCCAATGGCACAATCCCTGACAGCTGTCAGGTATCTGAACATCATTTCAGACCAAGTGCACACATCCATGGTGACCATGCCACACTGCCAGAATCATCAAGAAGTAGTTTGAGAAACATGATGGTGAATTTCTGATAATGCCTTGGCCTCCAAATTCATCAATATTGATCACATTAGGATGTTATAATTTCTTTGTATTAATATCAGAGAACAGTTCATAATTCAAAGACTTACAGCCCATTTTTTTGCCACATGTAACATCCCAATCGTATCTTGTCACGGTGAGAAACACCGGTAAAACTGCAACAATGAAGAATCCTGAAAACAGGAGGAGAGTGATTATATTATTACAGGTACTAAGCTCTGCTGACAGACACATCAACAGAGTCACAAATGATTAGATGAAAAACTAATGAAAATTATTCTCTGTATACTTAATGTGATTCACTAAACACGTTAGTTATTATATTTATCAGTCACATTTTGACAGATTCACTTCTGACTGAGATGAAACTGGTTTTACTTTCAGACATGAGGCTGAATGTCTTGTAGATCATTAAACTTCGGGAATTAGTAGCAGAAGAAAAACATATATCATCAGTGTCGAAAAATTATTTTTATATTTAAAAAAAAATAAATGTCTAGTCATCTATATATATATATATATATATATATATACTGTATATATGATTATAAATGGATACAGACGAATAAACTGATCTTTTTTTTTTTTTTTGAAGGTATGTTTCTCAAACTGTAAATAGTTAAATAGTTTAAACATGGACATAAATGGTAATTTTAATAAGTATGAGTGAAACACCACCTCTGTCGACTGTGAATTATTAACTTAGTTTCCACTGATTTCACTCAATTTGATTTTAATATGTTGAATTGTGAATACTGTTTTCCTGCACTATACTCTTAACTGAATCCGAATAGTTAATAAAGGTGATTTTACCTGCTTTGGCAAAACAAAAAAGCATGTTGAATTGCACTAACTGAAAAAATAATGCATTGTATTAACAGTGCTTGCATTTTCAATGCCTTGTATTTTCAGGGCTTGCATTTTTAAGAGCTGAAATTTAACACAGTTGTTATTTAAGCTGTGAATATTTAAATTCAAAACATTTCACACACATTAAAATAACTAAAATAAATTACAATAATTAAATTAAAAATATTATTAAAAATTATATAAAAACATAATAAAATATTCAGTAATTCATATTCACCTTCCCTTCCAAAATATTCAATCTGTTTAAAAATACGATTGCAGAAATGGAGTAAGCGGTTAGTAGAAGTTATGATTATCAGGGCCAGTATAAATATGCGGAAAAGCTGATTGTGTGTACGTTTAATTCAGCATTTTGTTAACTATGTTAAACTATGTTAAATTTCAGCCCCCCAAAATGCAAACCCTGAAAATACAAGGCATTAAAATGCAAGCACTGTAAATACAATGCAATATTTTTTTTTCAGTTAGTGCAATTCGACATGCTTTTTTGTTTCAAAGATATTTGTCATTATTTTTCTTCCATAAATGCCTGCTTCCTCATCACTGCCTGATTGGCCCCACCCACTGATTCGTTCATGTAGTGTTTACGAGAGAGGAAAATGTGCAGGTCTACACAGAAACTAAAAGATAATGATGGATCTGAAAACAACAAGACTCTGTGCAGTACCAAGCTGTGAAAACAGTCTTTCCATCCAACCTGATCTCACAGAATTCCGTGTAATGTTCACGGACTTAATTAACCCCGAATCTGTGGTGGCATCACGGAATCGCTGAAAATTCCGTGATGGGCTCACAGAAGGCATCAGCCGTGGTCCATGCACGGATTCACTGGCTCAACACCAGCGCTGCATCGGACCACGTAAAAAGAGTGACTCCGATGCAGTTATACTTTCACTGGAGTACCTGACCCACCCCTACCCTAAACCTACCCAGTTCTGAACAATAATGATGACGATAAATTTCCCAGTATCGCGTTGGCATATTGATGCTAAGGGTTTCCGTGCGTGGAGCACGGCTGATGCCTGTCACTGACTTACATTGCTATCACTTCTGTGAGCCCATCACGGAATTTTTTCTGTGAGCCCATCACGGAATTTTCGGCGATTCCGTGATGCCACCACAGATTCGGAGGTTAATTAAGTCCGTGAACATTACACGGAATTCTGTGAGATGTTGTTCCATCGCCTTCGTTTTGATCCCAACTTTAGAAAAGAGTGGAGGAAAGTTCCTGACCACAACAATAAGAACTTAGTCTCGCGTAGCCAGACCTTCAGACTTCAGACTTGTTTTTATTTATTTATTTATTTATTTTTTAGATCATTAGTTGAATTTAGTTTTGCCCCACTGAATGACAGTGTTTACATTTCATATGTCTGAATTATTGGTTTAATTTGAGCAACAAAAGTGAACAAAAGGTTGAACATTTTTATTTGTAATTTGTAAATTCTCTCTCAAATAATAATAATAAGAAGAATAATAACAAAGTATTTTGGATACAGAGTTGACTTTAATTTCTTTATTTGCACAGAATTAAGTAAATCATTTTAGATCAAGTCTAACACCAGCTATGAGACAAGTATAATTTTTGGGAGATTTAAAAAAAAATCATGGTCTTTGCTCAGACCCCCTAAAAAAGGTTTAGCCGCCTACCGAGCGGCCACCTTGATATCAATTTGATGCAAAATATTAGTCAAGACTTGACCACGATGCTGTAGCATCCTTTTAAATTCTGTTTGGATGGGAATTTCTTCAAGTGGTAATTGGGTGAAAATAGGAAGTTAATCTCACACTGAAATTGATTTATTGCATCTAGGCCAATATGTTTGACGTTCAGTTTACATCAAATCAATGTCAAGTCATGTGAGACAAACGGTTAAGCAAAGATGTCTAGATAAAGGGTTTTGAGTAATCAATGTTATGGTTCTTACTGATGAAAGAATTAAACTAGTAATGTACATGCATTTTAGTACTACAAAACAACATCGGTAACACTTTACAATAAGGTTCATTAGTTAAACATTAGTTAATGTATTAACTAACATGAACTAACCATGAGCAATACATTTGTTACTGTATTTACTAATCTTCGCTAACATTAGTTAATAAAAATACAGATGTTCATTGTTAGTTCATGTTAGCTCACAGTGCATTACCTAATGTTAACAAGATTTTAATAATGTATTAGTAAATGTTGAAATTAATATTAACAAAGATCAATAAATGCTGTATAAGTGCAGTTTATTATTAGTTAATGTTAACTAATGTAGTTAACTAATGAACCTTATTGTAAAGTGTTACCACAACATCTGACAAATACATTTATAACTAATATGATTTTACTGGAAACACACGTAATATTATTGCACCTATACATACAAAATTAAATTAACTATTGATTAATAAGAGTAAGTCTTTACTAGGTTCACCTACCTAGTAGTCTCAGTTCCAAATTTGTCTTGACTGAAAAACATGTTTCTTTTTCCTGTAAACTTTACATGTATTTCTCCCTCATCTTCAGCTGTCAGATTGTTCAGACGGAGGGAGAAGTTTCCATGTTGAATCTGATCAGTAAAGAAATGCGCTCTATCATGATAATCCTGCTGCTGGGACTCTGCTCGACTCTCACCATCTTGATACAGATGAACCAGAGTCTCTGAGTCTGTTCTTCTCCATTCCACCTCCAGATCCTCCATTAGTAAGAGTTCATCAACATAACAGGGCAAAACTACTGAAGATCCCAGAGGAGCAACCAGAGGACCAGCGGGACCACGCACAACCAACCCTGAAACAATTTTTTTCCCCAAAGAAAGGGACAGACACAAATTAAATAAAGCTTGTTTTGCAGTTTCTCAAAGCCTATAATGCATACTGTGCTAATACACAAACAAAACCCATCAGTACAAAGATTAACAAATATATATGTAGGCATGTATTTATTTAAGCTGTTTGCTCACACAAGGTCATTATCAGCCTCATAATTGTTGAATTTACATGTACCCCTGCATGGATGCATATTCAAATTTAATAATTTACAAATGTATCATGAATGAAATTGGTTAAATTGGTTCTGCTTTTGCACTTTACAAGCAAGCTTCATGAATCATTCACAGAGATATTTTCAATATTGTAAACAGCAGGTCAGATCAGGAGATCAGGAAATCCAAGTACGACTCACAGAAACACCTCTATATGACAATATCTGAAATGAAAATTAAAATACTAAACAAATGTTAATCAAATGTAAAACATCTTTGAGCTTTTTCTTTCTCTACATTTGAGCTCTGCTCAAATAATGTTTTTGTTTTTTTTAACAATGATTTTTTTTTGTAAGTGTCTGTTCCAAAGATAGAAAATCTGTAAGAATTGTTTTGTTGTTGTTGATTTTTTTAATTATTATTTTTATTATTCCCTATAGATTTTTACATGTTTTGCCTGTATTTTGAATTTTGCACTGCCTTTCCTTCTGCTCTATCTATCTATCTATCTATCTATCTATCTATCTATCTATCTATCTATCTATCTATCTATCTATCTATCTATCTATCGTCTGTGCACGGTCCCACGAAAAAATAAAAAATAATAAAATACACCAATGCACAGAAGTATCATATTGAATGGTTTTGTGGGAAAATCTGTATGTGCTTATATTTTCTTAATACGTACCATCAGCGATCATCAGTAGCACTGACATCAAAACACAGTTCGGTAGATGCCTCTTCAAATGTGCGAAATTAAACAAATTAATCATACTACCTGTAAATTATCGAGAGAAAAAAATCACTCCAACCCATTCGTTGCATGCAGAAAAAAAAAACCTGTACTTGGACTTTATTCTTTCCTTTCACTTTTAAATTGTTGTTAGGGCTGGTTTGAGTGGAGTGATCAGTAATTATTAACTTTTAACAAAATCATTGGAATCACTGAGGGTTCTGCCGAATGAATTACCGCATCTCGCTAGAAGATGCCTGCAGTGCTCGATGCCTGCAGCCTGAATCATTCATCCATTTCCCAAACCGCTTGCTCAATTGTGGCTACAATGTAATATCATACAGGTATAATTTTATTTTTAATTGATGTTTAAATAGTTTAAGACTTATACAGAGTTCAAGATGCTCAGTTTTTTCACAAACCCAGATTTTTCAGTGAGGAACATAGTCCAGGTTGATATTTAATCTACTTCTATATTCTCTGGTTGTTTAATATGAAGCAAAGAACCTTTATTGTAGGTCAATAAAGGTCTATAAAATCTAAATTAAAGAAACTATGTAAAAAGATATTCACCTAAGAATCTTGGTTCTGCTCACCAGACCTCGCTGCTTTCTGGACGAGACAAATGCAAATGCTTTTATAAATTCATACATACATACTTCAGGTTGATTGCAAATCTCAGTTCACAAACCTGACAATATTGCAGACATTTCATGCCAGAAATCCCTGAGATAAGAAACATCAGTAAAACATCAGCTGATGTAATGGGTGAATGGAAGCTTATTTCTGCCACAGAATGAAAGCATAAAAAAGGTAACTGGAATTTTTTATCTTATCATTTTATATTACAACTTTTTTTTTTCCCCCTGTACAAATGCAAGTTTATATCTCACAGTTCAGACAGTATTTTTTCAGAATTGCAAGTTATTCTGACTTTTTCAAGTAATCGCAATTACTTGAAAAAGTCAGAATTATGAGATAAATGAATGTAATTACTTATATTTTTGTTTTTACAACTATATTTTCATTGCATGGTGGAAATAAACTTCCATAGTTTCCTCTATTTAACAAACATGCAATTCTAAAACAAATTGCTCTATAGATTGTCTACTGGAAGGATGCAACTTTGCATAATTAAATAACATTAATGAAACATTTTGACCAGCCGTATTGAATGTAAGGGGCATGAAACAGATTTCAGTTATTTGTAATGAAAACAAGGCTACAATTCTAGTTACTTACAGTTACAGGGTCCAGACATGAGAAAAATCAGCAGAGAAAAGCAGTAGCCCCTCACTGCAGAACAAAAGATCCAGGGGGCGGGGTTGGATCCACATCCAGGGGGTGGAGACTGGTAGGTTTAGGGGTGGAGATGGGTGGGTTTAGGGATTAGGGGGTGGAGACAGGTAGGTTTAGGGGTGGAGATGGGTGGGTTTAGGGATGGGGATGGGTGGGTTTAGGGATTAGGGGGTGGAGACAGGTAGGTTTAGGGGTGGAGATGGGTGGGTTTAGGGATTAGGGGGTGGAGACAGGTAGGTTTAGGGATGGGGATGGGTGGGTTTAGGGATTAGGGGGTGGAGACTGGTAGGTTTAGGGGTGGAGATGGGTGGGTTTAGGGATGGGGATGGGTGGGTTTAGGGATTAGGGGGTGGAGACAGGTAGGTTTAGGGGTGGAGATGGGTGGGTTTAGGGATTAGGGGGTGGAGACAGGTAGGTTTAGGGGTAGAGATGGGTGGGTTTAGGGATTAGGGGGTGGAGACTGGTAGGTTTAGGGGTGGAGATGGGTGGGTTTAGGGATCAGGGGGTGGAGACAGGTAGGTTTAGGTAAATGTAAGGTGTGAGGAGTTGGATCTAGATCCAACCACACCCCCTGGATCTTGTGTTCTGCAGTGAGGACCATCTCGAGAAAAGACAAAGAGACTTCCAGAGGTAAAGACGACGACTCTCAGATAACACACTGCAAGCTTAGCATTTAATGAGGAAGACAAATATTACACAGTAGTAATTAAAGTTTTGTTTGGGTAAAGAGTGTCAAATGCTATTAGTGTTGTGTTTACTCACCTGTTGTCAGTATCACTTTTGTCATCAGTGCAACAGCATTCACAAAAACAACTGATCCAAACACAAACTAAATCTTTCTACAATCCAAATTCCGGAAATGTTGGGACGTTTATTTTTTTTTTTTTTTTTTTAATAAAATGAAAACTAAAAGACTTTCAAATTACATGAGCCAATATTTTATTCACAATATAACAGAGAGAACATAACAAATGTTTAAATGGAGAAATTTTACACTTTTATCCACTAAATTAGCTCATTTCAAATTTGATGCCTGCTACAGGTCTCAAAATAGTTGGCACGGGGGCATGTTTACCATGGTGTAGCATCTCCTCTTCTTTTCAAAACAGTTTGAAGATGTCTGGGCATGTCTGGGAGTTTTGGTTTTCAACATTTCTGGAATTCAGGTTGTAAATAGAAGATCTGTAATAGATTTATAGAAGTTTGTTAATTTACTTTAGGAGCATAAAAATGTTTATCTACTATTTAAAAAAACCTGTTTGTAAGGAAGTCAACATGATCTCTTTGGAGTTTAGAGTTTAGTGAACACATTTAGTGAACTCAGTGTCTTGTCCACTGATGCACCTTCAGGAGGGTTTTTCAGGAAGGCCTAAAGCCAAACCATCAGCTCTCTCTGAAACTCAAACAAATTTCAAATTTCAAACTTCCAATGCTGAACAAAAATAAATAATAAACTAGAACATAAAAGCAAGAAAAAATTATTGGACCAATGGGAAATCACAAGTAAAAATAAAACTTACTCTATACTTCAGTTTCTGAACTGGGTGATAATTGAAACAGGGCTGCCAAACAAGAGATAAAACCTTACAAAAAAAAAAAAAAAAAAACACAAATACAAATATAAGCAATATTGTACCCAGACATTCATTCTCTTCAAAGTACATTGTCATCCACAACACTTGCTGAAATACAGCCATACAGATCCATCCTGCTCTATCTGTACGCAAGTACTGAAATATTCAATGAAATTTGAAAGTTCATTTATACATGAGATATATACATTTTAGCCCAGATATAAATAAAGGTTTTAATACTTTAATATGAATTACTTTAATAATTCTGTTACAAAAATACAACTATACCTTTTTAATTTCTCAGTGTTGTGATAGACCATTACTGTGGTCTATATAATCATGAATATTATCCATGAGGTTTTACTGAGTAAAATGAAGCCTGAAAAAGATTTGAATGTTTTCTTTCAATAAGCTGTTCAAAACATTTACTATAAAAGCATTTAAATTAACGGCATAAACACTAGTTGCAAAGAAAATCAGGAGAAAACATCTCAAAAGTGAACCACAAACCATGAAAAGACTGAGATAGATAAGTATTGTGTGAATGGGCCTTTAGACTGAATTAATTTTCAGTGTGTCAGCTTCTCTAAAACAATTTACCATACTTGTTTTCATTTGGAAGTGTTTTATTCTTTTACTCCTCAAAAAATAAATACTTTTTAAATAAAACTGTTGAAAACAAGTCTAGAACACAATCTCAAACTATAAAATAAGGTCAAATGAAGGATTTATCATACCTTCATCACAAGTATTGAAAAAATGAAAAGGCAGATAAGAAGGCTCATCTTTATGCACACTGATAAAAATGATTTTGTAGTGAAGTAAATACTACAGAAAAACAAATGTAATTTCTACATTAAATAATTTAGTTCAGGCAAGAATTTAAATAAAAGAGTAAATTCAATATTAGTACTCAATTTAAGCTTGTAGAATTTAAAGTTTGAACTTATACGTATATTTTTCTTGGAATTGTTTGTTATTTTTACAAATATTGTTTAAGTAAATATCTACGTCATGATCCTGTTGTTCCCATCATGCACTTGGGCATGAATAATTAATAAGGTAAATTTTTTTTGCTGTTTTTGAGATGTATTTACATTGTTTTGTGGTTGCTTTTGTTGTTAGGTTAAGTAACTTGCTGTTTTGTGACATCTGGAGTTCATTTTTTACTCAAAATGACCCATTCATACTCAAACACTATTCACTGAATGTCACTGTCATTGTGTATCATGTGCCAAGTTTTCAGGTCTCTGTGTTCATTCAGTTTATAACTATATTGAGTCAATATATTACCTTAAAATGAATAACGAGCAGTCTACTTGCTTGTGAAAATATGAAATAATAAAATAAAAAATAAAAAAAGTCTACTTGCTTACATACATGCTTGTAACATATCCACATGCCTTATAGGCATTTTTTATTTTTTTTTCAGTGCTATGTTGTTTGAGTAAAGTTTACAAACCATGACTGAGTGAAATGTACTTGATTATTGTAGGGTAAACTTAAAATAATTAAGTAGAAATTATTCATCAGACTCTACCTGGTCACGTTAAATTTACTCATTTCCTTTACTAATTTTAGATAACTTAGTTAAGTAGATTTTACTTAATTCCTTATTTAAATTTTACTTAAAAAATATTCGTGCAAAAACTTGCAAAAGAAAAATTAAGTAAATTTAACTTCTTATTTTTTTCAGTGCAGAACAATTTAGAAGAAGTTCCAATCATTTTAAGAAAAAAATAATACTTTGTCATGGTTATGGACAGACATGCTTAGAGCGATAACATTCACTTAATATTTAACTATGGATGATATGAATATTGTTCTGATGATCTTAGATCAGTTTTACACACTTTGTTGAAGGAGGATTTGGGGCGAATCAAGTCAAGAGGAAATATGAGAAATCATACCTCAATAGTATATATATATTTGTTTTATCTATATCTGAAAAGTTATTAGACCCTTTGTTTAGGTGTGAGGTAATTCCAAATATAATTTTATCTTCCTGTTCTTTATGAACTTTGACTGCCAACGTCTTAAATATTTAGAAGTTTAGAAATATTTTGATATTTAGAAGAATTAGTGCAATATAATTTTTCTGTATTAGCCTTTAAAAAAAAAAATACTTAGTGAGACGTGTAATCTCTAGTTTTACTGATTCGATTTTCAGTAAAGAATTATTGAGGTTCCAGTAAGATGATTTTGCAGGACTATAAAAAGTGGATATCTGCATATTAGAAAAATTGCTTTGTGGTGAGTAAGAGGGGTTGGAAATACATCAACAGAAATACTATTTAAGTCAACATTCCTAGATGTAAGCCAAAAATCTATTCTTGATTGCCTGGAGAAATTTTTTTATTTGGATATGTTTGCCTCCAGATGTCTATTAAGTCATATTTCTCCATAAAGGTTTTTAATAGCAATTGCATGGAATTTTCTTTGGTGGCATACGATCTAGCATATTATCTGGAGCAATATTAAAGTCTCCTCCAATACAAATTACACCAGATGGATATTTGTTTTCAATTGCAATTTTGTTTGCAATCACCTCAAACAGAGCCCTGTTTTCATTCGAAGAATTGTAACCATACATGTTAATAATAAAAAAAGAAAATGTTATTAGTGTAAAGAACCAAAAAAATATAATGCCCGCAAGGGTAACAGTAGTGTAGAACATCACCAGCAAACTTATTCTTTAGTGTTAAAACACCTGCCGAACGTTGCATCATTTCCCCACTGTGATTTCCAGAAGTTACAGTCATTAACAGTTGAGTGAGACTCTTGAAAGAAACAGAAGTCGGTATTGTATTTTTTCCCAAAAAGAAAAAGAGCTTTACGCTTCACAGAATCTCTCAAACCCCTAGCATTTAGGGAGATAACAGAAATAGAAATAATGAACAAGTTAATGAACAAAAAAGTTGCAGTAAGTGCAAAAAGAACACAATAAGTACTAAGTGTAAACCTGAGAAACGTAGCTCAGCTGAACATACTGAGAAAAAGTCCTACCGTCAAGACATGACAACTGGCTGCCGAAAGAAAGTAACCTACATTAACAAAAAACACGAGCCGTAATCATACAGAAGCATCATCTGTAGATGTGAAGGTAGCTGGAAATCGAAAACTTCGATAAAGATTGTAAAGTTCGTCGACGATAAACTGGTTTTCTTTTTATTTATTTTCAGCAGACGCAGGCAGACGGATCTCAGTACCATTAATGAAGGCGCGTGCACTGACGTAGGCAGCTTTTCCAGCTGCGCGTGCTTCTTCTACCATAGGCCACAACTTCTTTCGTCTTTCTCTGTCCAGTGGAGTAAGGTCTTCCATAAACCGCATCTCATTGTCCTTTAGATAAGCTGAAGACTTCGCTGCCTGACAGACTTGTTGCCAATTTCATTTGGCTTTTTCCCCAATCTGTGAACTGAGTCTATAGCAAAGGAGAATTTGTCCTTCCCTTCAGGATATGTTTGTTCACATATGCGGATGACTTCATTCCTGACGTTCACACGTCGAAGACTCCAGCGTCTCGAGTATCTCTCCAGGTCAGCTAAACGAGTTTCACACATCTCAATTCGCTGCTCCCCAAGTTGCAGCCGAGAAGCTAGGAGGTCAACTTTCACTTTCACATCTTTGACTTCAGCAGAGACAAAGTCCACAGTCTTTTTCAAGCCCTCAATTTTCATAGCGTTGTTACTTGCCAAGTTCTCAAGAGAATCAGGGATGAAATGGATGATAACATCGCAACCACATCTTCCAAAGTTTCCATTTTCCCTTTCTTAGAAGCAGGCTTAGTTGGAGTGTCGGGAGGATGAGTTGAGCAAAGACCATCCAGAGTAGGCCTATGTCCAGGCCCAAGATCAGTAACAGCAGAAAGTGCGTAGTCGTGCATATCTACAGATATATCCATCAGACTTTTCGCCTGTTCTTTACGTTTTTCAGCACTTTTTGGCATATTTATTCCACAATTACATCCTTAATAAAACACACAACGGATGTTGTTTAAGGCAACATGAAGCTGTTAGAAAGCATATAGATTGAGGATTTCCTAGAAGCAAGGATAAAATAACATTTGTTATACCCACCCTAACAAAATGAGAGCTGAAATGTCGTACTTTGTTCTCTAAAATAAGTTTAATCTTACAATATCCAAAAACTCGCTCACTCTGCTGTTATTTAAAAGATTAAAAACGTGGGGATACATTTTTAATTAAAATATTCATATTAATCAAGGATTTATTCACTTTTAATGCACCTTATTTCGAAATGTACAGAAATACGTGCTTTAAATGTCCTTTAGTTTATTACTAATGTCTCATTTCAGTTTTAGTTTGTCTCTAGTTCTGTATTTATTAAGGTTTATATGAAAAGGTTCATGTAGCGTGGATTAACATTCATATACAGAGTAAATCCTTCACTGAACATGTTAAAAATAAGTTTGAAACAGTTGTCGGGAGCGCGCTGGTGGTGACGCTGAAGGCGAGCGACCGTGCTGTAGTTCGTTTATAGCCTATGTTTAGCTTTTCAGTTCTGGCGCTTTTATTTAGGCTTCAAAATTCGTCAAAGTTATATTATTTTGTGAAGATTATCTTGATGGACAAAACGTGTATGTTTCATGAACTATGATTAAACACAGAGCTTATTTTTTGCGATAATCCAAAAGCCTATGGAAAAATCCTATTGGCTTTTTGTCGAGGAACCGGTTTTATGCTAACCACCGATCCGCCTACAGAGTGACGTCATAGTTCCCCCACTCTATAGGCAGCGTCAGTCTATGAGGCGTCTACGTATATTATGTCTATGGTCACAGCAGTGTTGGGCAAGCTACTTGGAAAATGTAGTGAGCTAAGCTAACAGTTACTCCTCGTTAAATGAAGCTTCACTAAAGCTACAGCCCTGGGAAATGTAGCAAGCTAAGCTACAGCAACATGGCAAAAGTAGTTTACTACATCTAAGCTATTTTTTTTTAAATCATTTTTATATTGAACCAACATCATAGCAGTCAATGCTTTCTCAGTGATCAATAAAACTGTCAGTCAAGCAGATAGACAGGCATAATAGTTCAAGTTAATTGTTTATTCAACAACTGTTCCAAACCAATTTGGCAACAAAAATCAGTATCATGTACAGGGCCGGATTTACCTCATATTGTGACATAGGCATAATACAATTTTTGGTGTCAGCCAGAAACCTCCTATTGGTAGTTGGTATTGTGGCTTTATTGTAGACAGATACATTTATATAAATGATAACACTTCACAATAAGGTTCATTAGTTAACATTAGTTAACTAGTGTAGTTAACATGAACTAAGAATGAACAATACTTCTGCAGCAATTTACTAATGCATTATTACAGTTTATCTCAGTCGCTTTGGTGCATTTCTCAGATCAGAAATGAAACTACTTGTTCAACCTCCACGTCATCATGTCACTTGTGTACATGATAAAAGCAGTTTCTCATTCTTTTGAACAAGTTGTGATTGCTTTGGTGCATTCATGCAATCGATTATGTACATTTGTCTGATTTCCTATTATCAGTTGCTAATGTCATGTTGATCAAAATGTATTATATATTTCTCTGTGCTAGTCTTACCCCTCAAAATATCATATTATAAAAGATTCAGCGCTTTGCACAAGCCTTTATAAATATAGTGTTTCTTGAGGAAAGAAAACACTGTACTTATTCAATCAACAGTTCTTGATTTACCTTCAGACTGCAAACAAGCTGACCAAATAACAATACCAAATAAATAGACCAAATAACAATGAAAGAGAAGTCAAAGTGGAATAAAAGAACGCAATGTTGGGCAATCCACTGCAAAAACTATCAGTGTGACAGTAAAAATCTTGCTTTTCATCATTTTTTCAAAGACCCTGACAGGTGAATATTCACAAAAGTGTAAAAAATATTGTGTGTTTTGAAGTGGGACATAGCTTTGTCTTAAGCACCTGCTGACTTTAACTGTTTTTAGTCTAGTAGTAAACTTAACCCTCTACAGTACGGAATATGATATCAATGAGGAAAAAAATTATTTGTGATGTTTTTCCTATTTAAAATTGGACTCTATAACAATATCAATAAACATTTTCGTTATTTTTTATTTATTTTTTAAAGTGTGTTGCCTCAAGGCAACATTGTACCACAACGAAAAAAAAATTAAACATTTGACATTTTCATGCATAAAAAAATAAATATATTTATTGAAAACATCAATTTCTTTAACCAAACACTCGAACAAACAAAATTATCTAGTTTTTAATGTATTGTACATCTCATATTTAATAAAAAGTAACATTTTATATCCAGCTGTTGCTCTCAGGCAACATTGTACCATCGTGGATCACAAGTATAACTAAACTTTCATATCTGCTGTCATACCAAAACATTATAATCAGTGTTGTTTCAAAGTAAAAAATTTTAAATCATCATAACCTTATACTAATATGCACTTTATCCTTACAAGCATGCACATACACACACAAGCGCACGCATGCAAAATCTCTTACTTCACTAATGGCACCTCATTGTGCGAGAAAGCTGAGGAAACAATTAAACTCTACAGAAAAATCATAATATGTGCAGATATAGTATGAGAATTACTACACGGTACCATAGAGGGTTAAATCCTTTTAGGAACTGCAGGTCCTAGCCATAGAAAACATAATAATGATTTATATGGATGACACTAAGTTATAATGGGCTTATGCAACTTTACACATTTACAATTACTTACTACATTATTATTTACTATTACTCCACTAGGTCTGAAATATATATTGTACGTTTTAATCCCCTGGAACACACTACAAACATGATGATCTAGAACACGATGCATTGCTGTGTCTGTCATAATTATATAATTAAACAATTTTGGAGAAAGTGGCTGAACATGTTTTTTTACATAAAAAGGTATTATTTTTTACAGTCTTCCTTTAGTGGACATTAATACTGCAAAAACATTTCACTGTCAAGCTGTTATATTCCTGTTATATATTTATTGTCCAACATTCCTAATTTTTCTGTTATTCATTTAATTAATTTCATATGTTAGTATTAATTCAGGGTTTATAATGCTAACTTGAACTTGAAATATTTTCAGCCAAAACTGACATGGTTTCTAGAGAGCAAAAGGTTTTGTGAAAAAAAGGGAAGACTTTCAAATAAAGTCTGTAAAATAAACTGCTAAAAGGATTTGATGATCACTAGTCTAGTGATTGTACGTTATTGTTGCCATCGTTCAGGCTGTATTTCAGCTTTAATGTACGTTTATTTTTAAACAAATCAGCTGATATTTGCCATAGCGACAGCTAGAATCTAGTGGAGAGCCGAGTCGCTTTCACCCTAGTCTCAGCCTCAGACGTCACGTCCCCGGACTGCTGGCTGAACGTCTGATGAACATTTTTCAGTCTCAGTTCAGAGGAACTCCTCTTTTGCTCGTTCGCAGAGAGAACAGTCAGAGTAAAGGATAAATGTACATGAGTTGGTTTCTCATATCTGTTTCTGTGAAACATCAGGATCAGGTGCAGACAGATTCTCCATTTCATGATTTTCTGTTGTGCTCTGTGTTCAAAACAAGGTATTGTTGTTTGGCAACTACACATCTGAACTCCATCATCTGAACTGACATATATGTAATTATTACATTACCCTTAGATGCCTTCTTTGAGTTGAGTTTCTTTGATTGTGTGTAAATCTGCATTAGAAAGAGAATTACAGCTTTAACATTGATATATAAACAGTTACATAATGTGTACACATACAGTACTTAAGTTGTGTTGAATAAAAATCTGAACTCACCCAGTTGTAACAATCTTCCCTGTGTGACAGGAGACATTAAAGAGACTAAGTTGTTAAGAATGTTTGTAATTGGTTCAGCTAAATTAGAATGACTGCATAAAAGGCCAAACTTAAATGATGCTGGCTCTTACTGGACACTTTAGATTAGCATTATAGATACTGGCAAATAAGGGCTACCATATTAGGCTAATACTAATAAAATATTATTATCCACAAACTAATAATATATTATAATTATATGTATTTTGAACAGCTTCACTAGCTTTTGGCCACTTTTTGACTAAAATTTCCACACAAAAAAAACCTGCATGCACATGATTCATACTAACATTCCTGAGTTTGAGTCATTATTGAAGTCCTTATTTATTATGTTCACTACTGGGGCATTTGACAGTCATTTAAGTCTCTCTATTCTTTGACAAGGATTTTAATCTCTCTCTCTCTCTCTCTCTCTCCCTGCCAAAACTGTCACCTCTGTACTGTATTGTGTAATAAAGTACAATAAAAAAAAAAAAAAAAAAAAAAAAAAGATTTTAAAGGATACTTACAGTAAGCATGCATTTGTAAAACCAGCCAATACAAGGCAAAAGCACATTCAGAAGGAAAGACAATGACTCTCAGATCCTTTAAGACACGCTCACCATTTCCTAAGAATTGAAATGAAAGAATAACATTGAATAGAAAGATGCATGGGACATTTGAAAGCAAAACAGTCAATTCTTAGTATTTGTATAATGTAACCCTTCTGGGCTCTGTTCATTTTCAGCAAGGTCTTTGTGCAAAAGTGGTGCAATGCTACACACACATATACAGACAAACATACAGCTAATTGCAGAAATTAGAGATATCCACTCACGTGCTTTCAGGATCAGTTCTGCAGTCAGTGTAACAGAGCTCAGCAAAATAAGACCAACTGCTCCAAACATGTACATGATTTCATTACAGCGAGACACTTTAACACAGACAGACAAAACAAGCAAACAAACAATCAAATAGTTGCATTAATTATGCAGATCTCTCTTCAATGTAATACTATCAAATTGGATCTATGCCAAAGGGCATAAATACAATAAAGCTTACGCTAAATTGTGAAAAAAATTAATTAGGATATATATATTAGGATTTAGCAGTGAGTAATTACATGCATTTTCTCCTTGTTGGCTCATCTCAGTCTGTTGTCCTCGCCTCCGGACTACTGAACGTTCTGCCCCTGTTTAAAAAATCAAATTACGCAGACTACGTTTGTGGGGTAAAGTTAGCTTTCTTTTTGTAAATTGGTTGTTTAGTCCTAGTTCAATGAACACAAATGTGACAGCTAGATTATTTATGTGACCTTGATTGTGCAGTTTAGCAAGCACTAAGTCTAAAGAGTATATGTATGTATTAGTTAACTAATAATATAACTATTTATGCATTTTAATTACAAACAGCATAGTGTAATTTTATAACAGCATGGTGCTTTATTTTTTATTTGCATCTGTAAGACATACCACATAATTTCTACTTCAGCACCATATTTGTATGCTCTTTTATGGATTACAGCATTGGGTAATAAAAGACATACAGTAGCAAACATAAGTCAGTGATGGATAATACCTTGCACATTTTCTTTAAAGGCCACCGTTATCTTCAGAACTTCTATAAATACAATTACACAGGTCCATTCCAAGTACTCTGTCAATTAAAATTAAGCAATTTTGATCAGCTCAACATGTCTTACAAAAACAACATTTTGTGTTGTCATTAATTTAGCTATTGTGAGCTATCATTTATCACAAGGATCTAGAAAATACACATTATTCATTGTCCCAGGTCAAGATAATAATAAACAAAATAATGATAATAATAATTGTCCTTGCATAAAAGACAAATCTGAGCTTTCCCACAACAAATCGGTTTCACTTTATTTTGATGGTCCCTTTAACACACTATTGACTATAAGTAATGTTGCACCTACATTTCTACTAACTCTCATTAGAGTGTTAGTAGTGTATTAGTTGACTGGTAGGGTTAGGGTTAGATTAAGTTGACACGTTCTTGCAAAGTTACTTATAGTCAGTAGAATATCTGTTGGGAGGCCAACACAATAAAGGGTTAGCAGATATGAAGCAGACAGTCTACTAATACTCTTATGAGAGTTTGTTGACAAGTAGTTGCAACATTACTTAGTGTCAACAGAATGTTCAAAAGGAACCATCAAAATAAAGTGTTACCAACAAATCTACTACAAATCTTCTTTACAACTCTATGCTTTTTTAACAATGTGTTTCAATATGAAAAATGAAAGATAAAGGCAGCATACCTTTCTCTCTTTCCAATATGGCTAGAAGAACATAAATCAGTAGGATGATATCCAGGAGTGTTATTGTTATTATTGACAATAATGTTCCCCATCTATGGTGGAGAACTATGAATATAAACATGGCTATCAGCATTCATTAAATTTCATGTCACATATTAAAACTGATCTCAGAACTGATACGAATCAATTCATATCGACATGAAATTAAAATTGATCCAATTAATGTTCTTAAGGCATGTTTTTGGTGCTCAATTTATTCTTGCATTTCTTTGTGTATTTTTTTTCTTACCTCGCAATCTTAAAAGAAAACTAAATGTCATAACTACCTCTTCTTATGACTCACTTGATGTCTATGATACAACATGGCATGCTGGGCATGCAGCAGTTAAGCCAAAAGAATCTATGCCTTCATTCTGGCAAACACAGCTCACTTTTCAGAATACAATCAACAACCAGTGGATAAAATTAAGTCAATTATTATTATTTTTTTTATATTATTATATTTTTCACAGTAGTTTCACTCATAAATACATCAGTTTGGTCATAAAATGGACAGCAACTTCTGTTTAATACCAACTTAAGTAAATATTATAAAGTTTGTATTTCTATTCATTAAATCCTCACAAATGTATACATGCAGAAACATTATGGGATTTAGTCTTTCCACACCTATACAAAATACAATAATAAGAATTAATTTCAGCACGTACTTACATTTGAATTTTGCTTGCAGAAGAGGTAAAAATGGTATACAGATAAGCAGCAGCGACTGAACAATTCCCACAATAAACATTTCTAAAATAAGAGAATAATTCATTAATCCATTATTTTCCCCTCCGAACAAATCAACAGTCAATAATTTCATTAAAACACATCATATGATTTGCTCAAAACTTCTTAAACATAAATGTTAAAAACACTGAAATGAGAGTCTAGACTGGTTTTCTTTGTGGAATACATAATGACTTAATTCAGTCTGTACATTCATGTTAACATTTAATGTAATTTTCAAGTTCTACACTAAGGTTAAACTGGCTGAATTATAATTACATATATTTTACATTTTTATATTAAAATTAATAATTAATTTTTAATTTTTAATATATTTTCTTCCACACAGAAAAAAAAAACATAAGCAAGTGACATTTTTACAAACTACTTTTTGCATATCAGTTTCATAAATTATGAAGGGATCAGTATTTAAGTGTTACCTAGAGAGGCAAGTCCAATTGAGGATATCAGCCAGAACAGTTGTAATAAAGACAAGAAAGTAAAGATCCACTTGTCACTAAAACCTAACAAAAAAGGAGAGAGAAGAAAGGCAAACACGGATGGATGGATGGATGGATTACGAGATTCTAAATACAGTCTATCACAGTGTGGGATAACTGTGGTCTGCTGATTAGTCCAGATAAATGTCTCAGTTTTGGCTTAGTCACATGATGTTACATGATGTTCCTATAGTTGGTTTGAGTAGTAACAGACTGTGGTAACAGTCAAGAAACATATTTCAGATGTAGTTTCTATTTTGTTTTCATTTATTATTGTGTTTTATCAATTCAGTAACATATGTTTTTTATTAAACTACATTTGTCTAGAATTAATAGTACTTTGCAACTCTAATAACTCATATTGGGGTAAAACACAAAGAATATGTTCACGACTCTTGACTTGGACGATTTAAGATATCAACTAAAAATCAAACATACCAAACAAAACCAAACACAGTTAGGCCTAAAAGAAAACTGTCTGCATCTTCTGTATGTATTTGATTATTATTTTTGGTAATTGTAGAATTAAAAAATGTAAATGAACAAACCATTGGTAATAAACTTATCAACCTAATAAATCTGTGCTTATATACTTAGCCTGTCACTCATCTTTAACAATGTAAGGAATCAGATCGTACTGAAACACTTACCTATACTCAAGATGAGACATAACAGCACAAGTCCAAAGATTATTCCAGACATTACACGAGGCACAATGCTAGTATCATGTGCACTCTTTCTCCAGCCATATGCAAAAAGAACTATAGAAATAGAAAAATAATGTCACACAAGATAGATGATGTCATGTGCAAAAATAATACATATGTAAAGATGTGATGAACTGAACAGTATGCGTCAAACAATCTTGCTTGAATTACCTGATGCCATACTAACTTAATCTGTACCTAGTAACATGTTTGGGCACCATGCAATTGCGTGGGACCCGTCGGCCAGGGGGGCCCCCGCAGAACGTGATTTTCTACCGACCCACCCCCAAAACACGATGTGTACCGAAGGGCCGGGGTACAAAAATGGAGTATGCAGTATACACAGCTTACTGCATGGGGTCCCTATGCACTAAACAACATTTTCCCATAATGTTTTTGCCAAAATCATTCTGTGAACATGTTCTTTAATAAAATGTTATAAATAATCAAAAGCTTATTTGTTAAAATAATGAAAGAAAACATTTTATTTATCTTTGTTTAGCATTTTAAACGAGTTCAAAATGCATTTTATCATCAAGCGAGTACATACCAACAGCTCACCCTTTGACATTACTGTCATAGACACAGACACATGACCAAAATAAATAGAGGGAAAGGTGCACAGAACAGAAAAAGACAAAGAGGAAAAGAACATTAAAATACAGTGAACAAATAGAGATCGGTAAGCTTAACCTATCATTTATTTTCACTGTATGTCATGAAGTCAATCAACATAATGTTCCTTGAGAGGGCAAAGTGATTAACCATAATCAGTTCATTTCTGATTATTTGTCGATCAAAAAATAAAATAGTTGAGTGATATTTGTGAATGAGCGTTCAATTTACATTCGAGAGAAACTGAGGAGATTGTTACCAGGAATGCAAACTATACCTTTCGCCAAAAACTGGATTTTGGAGAGTGGGGTTAGATTTAATGGATGAATTCTGGACAAGTGTATTGGAAGTTAGCAAAGCAAATAATATTCCATAAAGCAGCAGTTATGTTTCCATTCACCGATTTTTATGTGAATTTTGGAATAATCAAAAAAAGGGGAGAAAAAAAAAAACACTGAATAGAAACACCAAGATATGCATAAATTCTAAACATTTGCATTCAAATAAATTCCTTGATGCGCATCAAAAAAAAGTCATGTGAATTTGCGTCAACAGCACCGATCCCATCAAATGCCATTTCAAATAATTTTTAAAAGCTCATTGAAATGATTTGGTATAATCACCTCCCATAACTGTCTCACACAATTGCATTCCCAAACATCAGGCATCTGAACACAAGATAACATGACAGCGTTTGCTATTGCGTTTCATCTGCGCACTGAAGCACACAGGTTTCCCCGCTTGCAGCAACCTTAATTATTATTATTGATATACTGCACCAGTTTCCCAGGAAGTGATGATTCAACACATGGGATGGAAACAGTGCTTTATTTGTGAATGTTTTATTCTATATTCTAATTTTGTGTGAGAATGTTGTGTGAAATGTGCATTTACTTACCTGAATAAACAACGAGTGTAAAAACACCAAGTTCTCTGGTTATTGTGAAAAACTTGATCCATGTTTTAAGGTTGTCTGTTAACAGAAAGGGTTGAATACATCAAATTAATATTTTGTAAAGCACAAATGCACTGCTATGGTATTGTATTATTTGTTGGTTCTTTCCTGATTAACTAAATTATGTAGTATCTGTCTACAGAGAACAGCATTTTCTTACTCCCAGTGTGAAACAATGAAGCATGCTTGTGCATCACCCTGCAGATGCCAAATCCCTCAGATACTTCATAACTAGGTTTCTTAGGCATGAATTAAAAAAAATAAAATGGTGTATTTTCAATACCCATCAACATACTCATAGTTCACAGTTTCCAACAGAAGATTTCTTTTAACAAGATTCATGGCACTATTATGCATCACATATCTGTTCTATTGCTTGTACTCAGCATTTAAGCAATATTAAGTTGTGGGTAGGACAAAGTGTATTATGTCACTACAAATTCTACAGTTTTCCTGACACATTCAAAATTGTTGCCAAGAATATAATTAGAAAATAATCTGAGGCTGAGTTTGTGGTTTTAAAAAATGTAATGCTTCAGTAATTGACACTTTAATGTATTTAACTGCAATAGAAGTAATGACTAACAATATTGTAATGCAATGTGTTAATATGTTGCTACAAAATGCATTTATTGAACTCCTTAAAAAAAAATAAAAAACTTTAAATAAATGTACGTACCTTTAAGATACTTTAAATATTGCATAGCCCAAATCAACATAGCCGGCCTCAGAATATAAAGAGCACAGCAAGTGATGGTCTCATTCAGAGATCCTGGAACAGAATATTTCATTATTTAATGACAAAAACTGTGTTATGTGACAGTTTTGAAGAGTTAAACCATTACAGAATATATACACACAACATACAAACAAGTGTGCCACATTATTAAGATTATATGAATATTATTTTACTTATTAATATTATTATACTTATTTTATTTTACTGTTTACAAATATAACTAAAAACACTAAATTACTCACCTTCAGTAAAGCCCCAAAGCATGAAGGCAAAGAACATACAGATGTTGGGACAAAAGACCAGAGAAAGCTGAAGATTCCAGATTTTGTTGCTGGTGGCTGGAAAGAAGATGCAGAATAATCACAGTTAAATTAACAAAACACTTACTTTGAGAAACACAGAGTTAAATCACAAGACATAATAACAGTTCACTTACAAACAGTGTTATTTGACCTGCAGTAGATCAGAGAGAAGAGCAGAAGCACAGCTCCTGGGCCAGCAACAATACAGAAAAACAACACAGCTATGTGCCAAGAAGAGAAACCTGTGAAACACAAATCAAGTATAACATTTGCATCTACACTGAATCAACTTGGTATATTTAATCATTGATTCTTATATAATTAGGAGGTTTGCAATCAAGGCAATTAATTTTTTAAATAAGCTCTTAAAACTATTTTGGCAGTTATCTGCACCTTACATTGAGCTGTAGATACTGTTTTAAACAAGTATAAAAAAGCATTGTGTTTACACCAAGTGCAAACAAGAATAGATGCTATATTCAACAGAAGAATATTCAAATGATTTGAATGGTGGGTGGAGTTAACAGAAATAGCCATTGCCAACAAGGTTATCTATCTAAATTTAGCACAAATAGACATTGTTTTACTTTTTTGCTATGTTCATGGACTCACCCAGTTGTTCCAGTACCACAGTTGCGTTGGCTGAGAGTCCTCCAGCAAACACTTGACACATATAAACTCCTTTATCTTCAGTTCTGACACTCTTCAGTCTGAGAGAGAAGTTTCCTTTGAGGATTTCATCAGTGAAGAACTCAACTCTGTCTCTGTATTGTTCATCTGATGAATCTGGTAAAGTCTTATTGTTTTGGTAGAGCAGAACCAAAATACATCCATCTGTTTTCTTCCATGAAACCTCTTCAATGTGTTCAGGTGTGATGTGAGAGTCTACAGAGCAGTTCAGAGTGACATCCTCACCATCATATGCAGACACGGACTGATCTGATCTTGATACTAGCAAACGCTCGAGCCTCTGCCCCTTTGAGGTCTGACGGTAAAGTGCCCTTGCGGTCCGGTGCTCCAGGTCTGCGATTTCTGCCGAGGGTAGGGGTTTTCGATATGACGATTTTTGATGGTGGACTATAAAAATGTCTCCACGGTCTGCTTTTTTGAAGAAATATCGTAGTATCGTACTTCAGCGCGCATTCTATCAGCTGCAGTTCTGGCGCCGCCGTCTCTATATACTGTACAACGCCACATACATTCACATCAGTGTTAACTCAGCGGTAGAGTTACTCTCACGGGACACTGCACTTATTCGCAGTCACCAAAAGTACATTATCTGCATCTGCTTCAAAGACCTACTGGTTAAATGATTCACTGGTGTGCTGTTCTGACGAGCGCCTTTTCTGAGCACATACACGCAAAGCGCGTGCTCTTACAAGCGTCAACAGCGCCTGATTACTGAACTACGGTGATATGGCGTTCGGATAGGTTCTTTATTATTCCGCTGTAACATGCACTCGTCTCACTGACGTCTTAATTTTTTATTTTTTTTTCCTATTTAATCCATTGAATTTAAGACGCAGACGAGGCGTAGACGTCACGTAGACGTCACGTAAGTCATGTGTGGCAGTGAAGTGTCGAGCCAGACGTCACGCGTGATTCACGTGTGGCTGTGAAGTTATTTTTTATTTTTTTCGCTAACACGTACCATAACACGCTGCTCACACGGCTCACTGCAGTGTGTGAACGAATGCACAATTTACTTGCTCTTCATTCACTCCTCTCAATGAACGTGACATCTGCGCCAGACTTGTAACGTGACGTCTGCGTCTGACCTTTTTTTTTTCTTCAGTTTTTAGTGCATCTGTTTCCCCGGCTAACTTGTACAATATACATTAATCGTGTGCATATTAAATATAAATATATTAATATAATAATAATAATTTAGACATATTTTTAGACATTTATTTTTATTACACTATTTGTAAAAGTATAAAGTGCAAGTGATCTATTCTGTAAGGCAAGAGTACAGGCATTCCCTGCATTAATGAGAAATTTGATCGGCTGGATGACTCACATAATAATATTATAATGTTGTTGTCATCCTAGGCTTACTAATGTGCGATATCAGTCCTCTATGAGCACATATTGGTATAACTGTCTTTTTTAATGTGTATTGTTTTGGGTTGTATTGTGTGTTTCTTGCTAATGGACCTTGAGTCTGGAAATAAAGTTGAAATAAATATAAAGGTGAAAACGTCTATAACATATAAATAACAAATGTCTCCGAAAGGAATCCTTTAGTGAAGTTTGTGTTGCTTAATAGGTATATTCATGTCGTTTTTTCGTTTTTATGAAATCCTTTTTTTTTTTTTTTTTTTTTTTTTTACATTTGTGGTTTATTGTGTTTTTATCTTTTACATTTTTATGTAGCCAACAGCACATCAGTGATGGCCAACCCGTTGATCGCTATCATCTGTTAGATCTGAGACTGTTGATGTGAAATAATAATAAAAAAAAATAGACAAATACATGCAAAAATACATTATACCTAATGCTCAGTTTTTCAAGCGCCTCTCTTCTTTGCTTTATTTTACGTTTAAAACATAATATTAATTCTTTGAAGAATAAAAGGACAGCACTTATTCATTTTCCTTTCGTTTTGAAAAAAACGAATTATCTTCTCTTTTATTCTAAGATAAAAGCTTATTTTACGATGATCAGTGAATTATGTTTACCAAACAAGCAAAGAAGAATTAAATATAGCGGTGTGCGATATAGACAAAAATGATATCTCGGATTTTATTCATAACGATAATCAAACTATATGTGAATGCACGCGACTCAAATAAAAGTAGACAGTTCCGAATGATGTACTCTTACCTTTATAAGCAAAAAGTATGCATATTTTAAGCTGTTTCTACTGTAAGAAAAAAATGCAAGTGATCGTGCTGGCGCCTCCATGTCCTGCAGAGCTTCAGCTTCCACTCTCCGCACAAACTGTTGATATGCGTCGAACAGCGCACATTTATATAGGTTAAACATTTAAACAAGTACCATTGTGATATGCTTGAACTGTTTTATAGATTTTATTTTAGACTAGTCGTGATGACTTGATAAGGCTAAATTGATCAAAGGCTTTTATCATCTTACTGTCTGCCGCTGGCCGCTTTGTCGTTAAAAAAAATAAAAATAAAAAACCTTACATTTAACGAACAAAAATTCTCCAAACGTTTTTCTAAACATAATTATTTTTTCATTACTTACAAAACTGAACTGTTTTAATAACAGCTGTATAAACTGTTTTGGGAGAAGGGGAAATATAGAGGCTAATATAGATCGCTTCTATAGTAAGTGTGTATTAAAAAACTAATTTATAAATAATTTAAACGTATAGCTACAGGAGATTATCAGTGCTATTTTCTGAGAGATGTTGAACCCTCAGTAGAGATAAATATTTTACCTTTTATCTTACAGTTGCTCCAAAGGTTAAGGAGACACATTACAGAATTATGTTTAGGATTTACCCTGTTAGTGATTTTATACAGAAAACATTTACATTTTAAGTGGACCCATGTGTTTTTTTTTTAATTATTATTATTATTCTTTTTCTGAAACACTTGATCACACTGATCATCTATTTTTTTTACTGAGATGTTACTTCTAAATTCTGGTTTGATATTCATAGTTGGTTATCAGTAAAAATGTAAACAATTCCTCCATTTGTTTTGCAGGATATATTTTCTTTAATGTGATTTAAATTCTCTTTTTTAAATGTTGTCAACTTTGTTTTATTTTTGGATAAAATATCATATTCATACATGCAAATGGAAAAAATAAATAAAAATAAAAATAAAAAAAAGGGTAATCCGTCCTTTGTTTCAGAGCTTTAAGTACTTAAAATAAATAAACAGAAAGTCTGAAACTCTTTGCCACTCCAAAATATTTATTATTTTAATGTATTTTTATTTGATGTCTTTTTGTACAATGGCATACAGAAAATTTTATATCATTTGTACAAATCAGTATTTACAATTTGGAATAAGCTATAGCATACATAAGAAAGGTAAATAGCACTTAATAGCTAACTATACAAAATTGAGGAGGAGTAAAACAATAAAAGAGAATGAATATGAATAATAAAGCATGAATAAGTGTATGGAAAGTGCTGGAAACCCTTGCAGCAGACGCAGACATCACTTTCAGGCAGAATAACTTTGATGTGGCAGACGTAAACGTCACGCAGACGTCACGTTCGACAGACGCAGACGTCACGTTCAGTGAGACGAGTGCAAGTAACAGCGTAATATTAATGGACCCGGCCGAACGCCATACGGTGACGCATTGCTGCCGCACTAGGGTGACCACCCGTCCCGCGTAGCGCGTGCGCGCACAGCGTTTGAAGCCTAATTCATGCGTCCCGCAAATTGAGACCGTGTCACGCATAATCAATGCTTGCTCAAAGAAAAAAAGTTGGTCACTCTATATCCAAACGAACATTACTTGACAGTTCAGCACGCTACTGTTGCCACACCCACCACCCCTCAGTTGAACTGCTGACTAGGTCGTTGTCAACTTTTTCGTTGTTGTCATGACAGCGCACGCACGTGCATACCAGACACACTGGGAAGGAACTTTTAGATGCGCGCTTTCCAATTCGAAAAATGGAGAAAGAGACTGAGTCTGAGGCACCGCCATCATCAATTAAAAAGAGAAGGTGTGGGTACAAGAAAGACTGGGAAAATGAATATTTGTGGCTGAAAGGTGTTGAGGGGGATACCGAGAGGGCTTTTTGTGACCTTTGCAAAACGTCCTTCTCAATCGGACATGGAGGGGAATATGATGTCCAACGTGTCCAACAGAAAGAGACATCCAAATCTATGGATGCTTTTCCGTGAACCTCTGGAGTTGTGAGTTAAGACATTTTTTTTTTTAACTGTTCCTGTGGTGTTGAGCAACTACAATTCCTGTTAATCCTATAATTTTATATTATAATTTATTTAAAGTGAATAAATTGTAATGAAAAATAAATAAAATTAAATAGCTAAAGTAAATCGTAAGTGGAAGTGCATGATGCATCTGTCAATTCATTGAATGTTCAAAATATTATGAATCTTTATTTAGAAAAAAATACACATTGGTTGGCCTATTCATGAGCATACATCAGCAATTACACATGTTTAGGGGAATAGGGCATTATTAATATACCATGTAAGGTGGTATGCGCTAGAAATGGGTAAACCACTATCAGTGAGTCTGCCCGTGGGTGGGGGCACCGCCGCGCCAGGCAGTGTCCCACATTGTCCCTCAGAAACATACCCCTTGTCCCCCCTTGGGCTTATTAGCAGGTGGTCACCCTATGCCGCACACATATTATTTTTTCCACTCATGCAATAGACTCAAAGATTTACAAAACATGTTCAGCTCCCTCATATTTAACTGAATACTCAAAGATGAATAAACTCACATTTTTAATAACACGCCACATTTACATACGAGCTGTACCTCAATCTGTTTATGAAAAAATAGTTGATTTTTGTTCATAAGAGTTATTAGAAGAAACTTATAACAACATTTACTTTTGAAATTATGCAACAGTATGTCACAAATCCCTGTGATTTACAATGCATCTTAGTTTGTTGGTTTTTACACCAGAGGAACTCCTCTTTTGCTCGTTTGCAGAGAGAACAGTCAGAGTAAAGGATAAATGTACATGAGCTGGTTTCTCATATCTGTGTCTGTGAAACATCAGGATTAGGTGCGGACAGATTCATTTCATGATTTTCTGAGATGCCTTCTTTGAGTTGAGTTCCTTTGTGTGTAAATCTGCATCAGAAAAAGAGAATTACAGCTTTAACATTGATATATAGTTACATAATGTATTCACATACAGAGTACTTAAGTTGTGTTGAATAAAAAGCTGAACTTACCCAGTTGTAATAATCTTCCCTGTGTGACAGGAGACATTAAAGAGACTAAGTTGTTAAGAATGTTTGTAATTGGTTCAGCAAAATTAGAATGACTGTATAAAAGGCCAAAGTTAAATGATGCTGGCTCCCCCTACTGGACACTTTTCATTTGTCGCTTCAATGTTTATCTCACTTTTACAAGCACTGAACCTCCTTCACTTCAATAACTGTTTGAGTCTGTTAAAAACCAGCATTATACTGTAGATACTGGCAAATAAGGGCTACCATATTAGGCTAATACTAATAATATATTATTATCCACAAACTAATAATATATTATAATTATATGTATTTTGAACAGCTTCACTGGCTTTTGGACATTTTTGACTAAAATTTCCACACACACACACACACACACAAATGCACACACATGAATCATACTAACTGTCATTATTGAAGTCCTTATTTATAATGTTCACTGCTGGGGCATTTGACAGTCATTTAAGTCTCTCTATTCTTTGACAATTATTTTAATCTCTCTCTCTCTCTCTCTCTCTCTCTCTCTCTCTCTCAATTCAATTAAATTCAAATTAGCTTTATTGGCATGACTGTGTAACATCACAATGTTGCCAAATCAATACATATATTATACAGATAAATAAAATCTAGGGGAAACATATACATGCCCATATTATACATGTTAGGTAAAAAAATTAAATAAAAAAGATTAAATGAATACAGAGTGCAGTTATAATTGGAAAGAAAAAAAAATCTCTCTCCCTGCCAATACTGTCACCTCTGTACTGTGTTGTATAATAAAGTCCAATTTAAAAAAAAATACAAACAAAAAAGATGATACTTACAGTAAGCAAGCATTTGTAAAACCAGCCAATACAAGGCAAAAACACATTCAGAAGAGAAGACAATGACTCTCAGATCCTTTAAGACACGCTCACCATTTCCTAAGAATTGAAATGAAAGAATAACATTGAATGGAAAAATGCATGGGACATTTGAAAGCAAAACAGTAAATTCTTAGTATTTGTATAATGTAACCCTGCTGGGCTCTGTTCATTTTCAGCGAGGTCTTTGTGCAAAAGTGGTGTGATGCTACACACACATACACACATATAATTATATACACACATATACAGACAAGCATACAGTTTAAGCATACAGAAATTAGAGATATCCACTCACGTGCTTTCAGGATCAGTTCTGCAGTCAGTGTAACAGAGCTCAGCAAAATAAGACCAACTGCTCCAAACATGTACATGATTTCATTACAGCGAGACACTTTAACACAGACAGACAAAACAATCAAAGTGTTGCATAAATTAAGCAGATCTCTTTTCAATGCAATACTATTAAATTGGCTTTATGCCAAAGGCCATAAATACAATAAAGCTTACGCTAAATTGTGAGAGAGAGAGAAAAAAAAAAAGAATATATATTAGGATTTAGCAGCGAATAATTACATGCTTTTTCTCCTTGTTGGCTCGTCTCAGTGTTTTGTATTCGTCTCTGGACTACTAAATCTTCTAGCACTGTTAAAACAAAACACAGACTACATTTGTGGGGTAAAGATAGCTTTCAATTTGTAAATTGGTTGTTTACTCCCAATGAACACAAATGTGACAGTTAGATTATTCATGTGACTTTGATTTCGCAGTTTAGCAAGCACTAAGTTTTAAGTGTATATATTAATTTACTAATAATGTAATTATTTATGCATTTTAATTACAAACAGCATAGTGTTATTTTATAACAGCATAGTGCTTTTTTTTTTAATCTGCAAAAGACATACCATATAATTTCTTTTTAGCACCACATTTGTATGCTCTTTTATAATTACTGCAAAAAAGACAGTAGCAAGCATAAGTCAGTGATGGATAATACCTTGCACATTTCCTTTAAAGAACACCATTATTCTCAGAACTTCTATAAATAAAATGACACAGGTCCATTCCAAGTACTCTGTCAATAAAAATCAAGCACTTTTTATTATTAACAAAAACAAAAACAAAACTTTGTGTGTATTCTAAAATGTCAAATGATTAATGTGTTATTATGTGGGCTACCATTTATCACTAGGATCTAGAAAATACACATTACTCACTGTCCTAGGTCAAGATAATAATAAACAAAGTTATGATAATAATAATTGTCCTTTCATAAAAGAATCTACATAAACCTTTATCTTTACAACTCTATATATGCTTTTATCACAATGTGTTTCTATATGGAAAATGAAAGGTAAAAGCAGCATACCTTTCTCTCTTTCCAATATGGCTAGAAGAACATAAATCAGTAGGATGATATCCAGGAGTGTTATTGTTATTATCCACAATAATGTTATCCATCTATGGTGCAGAGCTATGAATATAAGCATGGCCATCAACATTCATTCAATTTCACGTCACATCTAAAACTGATCTCAGATCTGGTACAAATCAATTCAGAGTCGGCATGAAATCAAAATTGATCCAATTAATGTTCTTTAAGGTATGTTTTTGGTCTTATTGTGCTCAATTTATCCTTCCTTGCAATCTTAAATGAAATCAAAATGTCATAACTACATCTTCTTATGACTCACTTGATGTCTATGATACAACATGACATGCTGGGCATGCAGCAGTTAAGCCTTCATTCTGGTAAACATCGCTCACTTTTCAGAATACAATCAACAGCCAGTGGATAACATTAAGTCACATCCAGTTATTATTATTATTATTTTCCACAGTAGTTTCACTCATAAATACATCACTGCTTGGTTGTAAAATGCATAGCAACTGCTGTTTCATACCAAAGTAAATATTACGAAGGTTGTATTTCTATTCATAAAATCCTCACAAATGTATACATGCAGAAACATTATGGGATTTACTCTTTCCACACATATACAAATACAATAATAAGAATTAATTTCAGCATGTACTTACATTTGAATTTTGCTTGCAGACAAGGTATAAATGGTATACAGATAAGCAGCTGTGACTGAACAATTCCCACAATGTGAATTTCTAATATAAGAGAATAATTAATTAATCCATTATTGTCCCATCCAAACAAATCAACAGTCAATAATATGTCAATAAAACACATATGATTTGCTCAGAGGTTCTTAAACATAAATGTTAAAATCACTGAAATGAGAGACTAGAGTGTTTTCTTTGTGGAATATGTAATGATTTAATTCAGTCTGTATATTCATGTTAACATCGAATGTATTCTACAAGTTCTACATCAAGGTGAAACTGGCTGAATTATAATTTTATATATATATATATATATATATATATATATATATATATAGATAGATAGATAGATAGATAGATAATCAGGTCCATAAATATTGGGACATCGACACAATTCTAACATTTTTGGCTCTATACACCACCACAATGGATTTCAAATGAAACGAACAAGATGTGCTTTAACTGCAGACTGTCAGCTTTAATTTAAGGGTATTTACATCCAAATCAGGTGAACGGTGTAGGAATTACAACAGTTTGCATATGTGCCTCCCACTTGTTAAGGGACCAAAAGTAATGGGACAACTGGCTTCTCAGCTGTTCCATGGCCAGTTGTGTGTTATTCCCTCATTATCCCAATTACAATGAGCAGATAAAAGGTCCAGAGTTCATTTCAAGTGTGCTATTTGCATTTGGAATATGTTGCTGTCAACTGTCAAGATGAGATCCAAAGAGCTGTCATTATCAGAGAAGCAAGCCATCATTAGGCTGAAAAAACAAAACAAACCCATCAGAGAGATAGCAAAAACATTAGGCTTGGCCAAAACAACTGTCTGGAACATTCTTAAAATGAAGGAACGCACCGGTGAGCTCAGCAACACCAAAAGACCCGGAAGACCACGGAAAACAACTGTGGTGGATGACCGAAGAATTCTTTCCCTGGTGAAGAAAACACCCTTCACAACAGTTGGCCAGATCAAGAACACTCTCCAGGAGGTAGGTGTATGTGTGTCAAAGTCAACAATCAAGAGAAGACTTCACTAGAGTGAATACAGAGGGTTCACCACAAGATGTAAACCATTGGTGAGCCTCAAAAACAGGAAGGCCAGATTAGAGTTAAAAAAAAAGCCTTCACAGTTCTGGAACAACATCCTATGGACAGATCAACTTGTACCAGAGTGATGGGATGAGAAGAGTATGGAGAAGGAAAGGAACTGCTCATGATCCTAAGCATCAGTGAAGATGGTGGTGGTAGTGTCATGGCGTGGGCATGTATGGCTGCCAGTGGAACTGGTTCTCTTGTATTTATTGATGATGTGACTGCTGACAAAAGCAGTAGGATGAATTCTGAAGTGTTTCGGGCAATATTATCTGCTCATATTCAGCCAAATGCTTCAGAACTCATTGGACGGCGCTTAACAGTGCAGATGGACAATGACCCAGAGCATACTGCAAAAGCAACCAAAGAGTTTTTGAAGGGAAAGAAGTGGACTGTTATGCAATGGCCAAGTCAATCACCTGACCTGAATCCGATTGAGCATGCATTTCACTTGCTGAAGACAAAACTGAAGGAAAATGCCCCAAGAACAAGCAGGAACTGAAGACGGTTGCAGTAGAGGCCTGGCAGAGCATCACCAGGATGAAACCCAGCGTCTGGTGATGTCTATGCTCCAGACTTCAGGCTGTAATTGACTGCAAAGGATTTGCAACCAAGTATTAAAAAGTGAAAGTTTGATTTATGATTATTATTCTGTCCCATTACTTTTGGTCCCTTAACAAGTGGGAGGCACATATGCAAACTGTTGTAATTCCTACACCGTTCACCTGATTTGGATGTAAATACCCTCAAATTTAAGCTGACAGTCTGCAGTTAAAGCACATCTTGTTTGTTTCATTTGAAATCCATTGTGGTGGTGTATAGAGCCAAAAATGTTAGAATTGTGTCGATGTCCCAATATTTATGGACCTGACTGTGTATATATATATATATATATATATATATATATATATATATATATATATATGTGTGTGTGTGTGTGTGTGTGTGTTAATTTTATATTAAAACTAATTTTAAGTGCAAGTGACACTTTTACAAACTACTTTTTGCTTATCAGTTTCATAAATTATGAAGGGATTGGTATTTAGGTGTTACCTAGAGAGGGAAGTCCAAATGAGAAGGTCAGCCAGGTCAGTTGTACTATAGACAAGATAGAAATGCTATATAAAATGAGCCACTTCATTATAATACCTAAAAAAAGAGAGAGAAGAAAGGCAAATGGATGGAAGAATGAATTACATTTTCCATTACAGATTCCAAATACAGTCTATCACAGTGTGGGATAACTGTGGTCTACTGATTAGTCCAGATAAATGTCTCAGTTTTGGCTTAGTCACATGATGACATGACGTTCCTTTTGTTGGTTTAAGTAGTAGAGATTGGTAACGGTTACAAACAGAAAATATTCAAGATTTATTTTCCCAATTTGCATATTTTGCATGTTTCTCTTGTTTAACACAAATCACCATCTCATTAGAAGACAGCTCCATGAATGAAATGTGTTCCAACTGACATGGTCCCTACAGAGTGTTCACTGTTCTCTACTCCCTGTACACGGGAAATCAGTTGA
Organism: Onychostoma macrolepis; assembly: GCF_012432095.1. Taxonomy (NCBI): domain Eukaryota; kingdom Metazoa; phylum Chordata; class Actinopteri; order Cypriniformes; family Cyprinidae; genus Onychostoma; species Onychostoma macrolepis. Next base: position 44,101,388 of record NC_081157.1, on the reverse strand, counting down.
AGTTTACTTCACTTAAGAACACAGATTTGTGCTACACCACTGCCTGCAGTGCTTTCACACGCAGACAAAGCTTACTACGGAAGTGTGGGGTGTTATTTAACCGTAATCATGAGATTTCCATAGTAGTCACGTCTCATGCACTTTAATGCCCTTTGAATGGAACATATGTGCTTCTTTCAAACTGGAATCATGGCATTGGCGGAATATCCTGTGATGTCCACTTTGCAGGGCGCTTACAGTCAAGTGGAACAAACCTCTGAAGCAATAAGTCAGAGAAACATACAAAAAATTTTGATTTTGAAATTTTTGAGATTGTGAGGACCAGGATTAAGAACCGCTGTATTAACGTATTACTTTGCAACTGTAATAACTCATAGTAAAAAAAATAATTTTTTTAGAATGACTGTTAAAAGGCCAAACTTAAATGATGCTGGCTCCCCCTACTGGACACTATTAATTTGTCACTTCGATGTTTATCTCACTTTTATTCCAAGTACTCCTCGCTGCAGACTGTAGCGCGGTGACGTCAGGTACCTACGTCACGTATGTGTTTACCGCGCATGCGCAAAGTGACGTATGGTATATCTATAAAACGCAGGCGCTGTAGCGCGGTGACGTCACGTACCTACGCTACCTATGTATTTACCGTAAATACGCAGCTTCAATAATGGTTCATTCACTTCCAGAACATTTACTTACTTTTGTTTTCTTAAAAATGTGCGTTTGTGTTGGCTTTTAATTGTAAGGATGCTTTGGTCATAATCATAGAGAGTGTCATTGCAAATGTGTGCGATTTCAAACATTTATGACATGTTTTATGATATGTGTTAGTATTCGACCTGACAGGGATTCTGCTGCTGGTCTTTAAAAGTCTTATTTCGCCTAAAATTAGCCTTTAAAGATGTATTAAAATAGAGCAGAAATACTTATAGGGAGTCGGGCTTGTAACCTGAAGGTTGCTGGTTCGATTCTCGCACCAGCAGGAATTGAAGGTGGGGATTGTGAATGAACAGCACTCTCTCCACCTACGATACCATGACTAAGGTGCCCTTGAGCAAGGCACCGAACCCCTAATTGCTCCCCGGGCGCTGGAGCAAGGCTGCCCACTGCTCCGGGTGTGTGTTCACTGTGTGTGTGCACTTGTTTACTACTCACTGCTGTGTGTGTGCACTTGGATGGGTTAAATGCAATGTAATGAATTGCATGCATTGCAAATAAATAAATAAATACATACATACATATATATATATATATATATATATATATATATATATATATGTGTGTGTGTGTGTGTATGTATGTATGTTTCTCATATTTGTCATCTTTTGCATTAACATTATCAAAAATTTATAGATACTGTAACAAATTTATTGTTCATTGTTAGTTCATGTTAATTAATACATTAACTAGTGTTAACAAATGACACCTTATTGTAAAGTGTTACCTCTTAAATTTACCTTCATGTTCATATGACTTTTAGGGACATTATCAGTGAGACGAAATTCAGAGAAGAGGCTCACTTCATATGTCTAGACAGATAGTTCTTTAACTCCTTAACATGTAGTGAATACTGTAAAAAGTATTTGAGTGTCTGTCTCTCTTCTCATCTTTCTGTCTGTCTCATCTCAACTATCTGTTTTTTTTTTTTCCCTGATAGACTGTATTGCCCTCAACTGTAAAACTTTCAAATTGTTTCAGGCTATGCTTTCTCAAGCCAAGCCAACCTAAATTTTGACTTGACAAACTTTTTTAATTTAGTTGGTTAATGATGATTATAAATTAAATCTCTTAGGTACTTTACAGACAAAGCAAACAACACTCTTTTCTAACACCATCCTATAATATTTAAAAATACATTTAAAATATTTTCCTTGTATGGCTCTTTTGCCTTTCCTCAAAATGATTTAATATTGTTTGTTATTTTATGTAAATGAGGTGTCGTGAACTGGAGTGCACTTTCTGCACAATACAGACAGGAGTGCCGGGTGCCGTATTCACAGACCCAGTGCCTATGGTGCAGTGAGATACTGTATTTAAAGACTGCACACCTAGGTATGTCAGGACTGACAGGAGGGGTGTCTCAAATTCTTTGTCTCAAATTCTTTGAATGAATAAAACCCACACGGTTTTATTCATTCAAAGAATTTGAGGGCTACTGCTCGGTTGATTGTTTTATCAGTGATGGAGGTGAATTTCAGAATGAGCAGATGCAATTTTTTTTTCTTTCTCCTGTGTCATGTTTATAGTCTATAGTCTTAATCTATATTTGTATATACAATTATATTTTCTGTTTTGTTCTTTGAAATAATAATTAAAAAAGATCACTGTTATCAGTTTGGTTTTGGAGGCACCATGCATAAAATGGGATGCAGACACTGAAAATATACTGTATGTAGTCAATTGAATTTAAAACTACTTTATTGGCTTAAATATTTCACATGCAGAATTGCCAATGCAAAAGGAAAATGTCCAAAATTATCCAAAATAAATAAATAAACAAGAACCATGACAGAGGACAGATTAAAATAAGAAAGGCAGCAGCTATTTGCACTAAGTGATAGCAGGATTTTCTGCTATTTAAACTACTTATTGCAAACAGTGGTAATTACCTGTACCTCAGTATTGTAGTACATTATAAAACATTAACGTTATGCAATAATAACGTATTGAGTGTAAATTATAATTTTAATTCAAATTATTAAATGGATATATCACCTTATTGGGACAATAAAGCCCTCCCTCACAACTTTTTGATTATTTCCTTAATTTTTATTGAAAATAAATGCTTTTTTGATGTGTGTCCGCGGATTCTTTAGCTAAACGGCCCTAAACCGTTTCCCATTCATTCTCAATGGTAGTGCTAAACCACTACGGATGCAATATACTTTCGGCCGCTAGCGCTCTCGTGGCGCTCTTCCGCGTTTCGGCACCGCGGGAAGTTTGAATTCGCAGAAGAAGACAACTGTTTAATTCAACGCATTCTCAAGCATCTGTCAAAGGTAAGATACTTTATGTGACATCGGTTTACGTTTTGTTACCGTTAATGCTGAAATCACATTAGTAAACTTTGTTCGTTTCCAAACTTTACCCTATCCTGTTTTGTTTACCATAGCTTATCGTAGGTTGATTGTTTGCACGCCAAATTATGAATGAACATGGCTGTAATTTACGGTTCTGTGTATTGTTTATCATTAACACGTCATCTGTTGATTACAAGCTAAATTATGAATGGGCGTAACCATTATTCTCATTTTTGTAATGATATTACATGTATTCCACAGTTCAAAAATATTTTTTGACCATGGTTTTACTATAGTAACCATAATTTAGCCATGGTATTTTAGCAGTAGAGTCACAAAAATAAATTTACCACTGTTGTTACTGTATTGGCCATTATATTTACAGTACAGCCATGAAATTGTAAATAAATGTCAGTCTGACAAGAACGGCAGGAGTACTACAGTATTATTGTGTGTGTGTGTGTGTGTGTGTGTGTGTGTATACCTGTTTTTCTATTCAGGTGGGGACTTAAATCTGAATACACACAGACTCATGGGGACTCGTGTCACGGTGGGGACCTAAATTGAGGTCTCCACGGGTAAACAAGCTAATAAATCACACTGAATTAAGTTTTTTGAAAATCTAAAAATGCCTGTAGTTTCTTGTAAGGGGTAGGGTTGGTGTAGGGCGATAGAATATACGGTCTGTACAGTAGAAAAACCATTACACCTATGGAGAGTCCCCACAAGGACAGCAAACCAGACACGTGTGTGTGTCTGTAATAGAATTATTGCTTTTTGTAATATTTCTATTGTGATGTTCTTGTAGAGACCACTGTTTCTACACTGCTGTCATCTTCTCCTGGTACCCATGCAGATCCTCAGTCAGATACAGGTAAATATTGGACACATCAACTACATCATACACATAGGGTTTCTGCAGGTTTTTAAGTCTTAAAATGCCTTAATTTACCCTTACACAAATTAATGCCTTAAGAAAGTTTTAAATCGGAGCAGAGTCTTAAATTCATAAAATGTTGGATGCAAAGCAAAAAGTGAATGAATCTCTTCCTCTGTATTTCGTCTTGTTTTCCAATACAAATATCAAACATCTTTCAATCAAGATATGTTTATTTCAGATGCAAATATTAATGAAGTCTTGAAAGATGTAATGAAATTAAATGAGTTTATTCTTAAAACAATAACAAATATCAGTCTATGAGCTATCAAAACTTCCCTTTAAATTAAGGTTACTTTTTTGCCAAATGGCAGATATTAGTTCTTGTTTTAATCAGAAAATCACTTCAAACAAGACTTTGTATTTTATGTTATTTTGTTTCTCCAGTAAATGTATTTTATTTAAGAATCTTTAGGCATTTGCACTGAAAAACAAGACAAAAATACTGAGGAAGAACATCACTTTTTTGCAGCATGATCTGCAGCTGCAGTAAAAGATATTTCCATATTCTAGCGTCTGGAGCAGGGTATTTCAGTGCGTTTTTGTAAAATGAATTTTAAAAAATTATGAATATCTGTTGGAAATTGTATTTTCAAACTCTGAAGTTAATACAACTCATTATGTTTCTCTCCAGACATTTACGTTCTACAAAACATATTTTAGTTTTTTCTCATTTGTTCCTCAAATTTGCTTTACTTGGTCTTAAAAATGTCTTAACTTAACCTTCATAAAACCTGCAGAAACTCTGTTTTCTTACACATTAAACTAAATATTTTCTTACACATTAAACTAAATATTCAACTTGTTGCAGACGCCACTGGTACACTGCCTGTGCCCTCGCTGTTTTCATGTCATTGTTCTCATGTGGAGCCCCTATCATAATTTTCAGAATGCAGAAATTAATTCATTATTCCCCTCTGTGTAGGAAGTACATATACGCCACCTCTGCCTCTGCTGGCCTCACCTGCGACCCCCTGGACCTGTGAAGACTGGTGGCAGGGTGTTTGTACTGGACCACAAACACAGCCCATTGAGAACTTGCTTAATAAACACCGTGGGAAGAAGGACATCCTCAGGAGCATGCAGCAATGCTCCACAATTCCTCTACTGATCCAAACAGCATGCTCCATTCGACCACAAAACTGCACGTTTCACAGTATGTCAAGCACCTGGCCAAACTGCTGAACACCAGTTCTTCATTAAACAACTCCAGAGAAACGTCTTGAAAGCGGGCAGTAAAACAACCAGTGTGCCAGTGGTAACAATGAAGCCTGCGGATGTAAACCCACCAGCACCTGCTCTGACCACACTCCTAACTCATGAGACCATTGAGACAATTGTGTTACGGAGCGGCAGCAGCACCCTGAGCAGGAGAAGACTTGTCTTGCTTGTGGACAGCCAAAGATGGTTCCTCTAACCACTTTTTTCTTAATCAGCAAGGCCCTGTCAGGTACTTCTGCTGTTCCACAAAGGTTTTTAATGCTTACAGTGATTAAGGACTAACAAACCCCAGAGTTATTTAAGAGTGAACATGAGGACACAAATAAATGGGTGCAGGAGAAAGGACAGCAAAAACACAAAAGGCCTGAAACTGAACATGTTAGTCGCTTATGCAGATTTTGTAAAATGGAGCTGAAGCAGGGTCCAAACAGTCCTCACATACACACAGGCTTTCCTGGTGTAGCAGGGAAATATGTGCATTGCCCTGCTAAAGTCTTTTCCATTTACCAACCTCAGGACATGCAGAAAGATGACCTGGAAAGAGTTGAATGAGTCGGAGATGGGTGGCAGAAAAAATGAAATAAATGACATTTCTTGATCTTTTGCCCCTTAATAATATTTAACTCATGTATATACTGTATATTTTGATTTGTTTATTGTTCAGTGTGAGACTGTAATATGTATATTTTGTCAGAATTCTATTTTTCTTTATACTTTATTATTTTGGATCAGTATTTACTAATCTTAAAAAGTGCTTAAAGCATTTAATAAAAACAACTGAAAATTACAAATTGCTTCACGAGTGCTGTGTTCTTTTTCATAGGACAAATATTTTACAGTTTCTATGGTTTTGGAAACACTTAATTGATTATTTAACTTAAGTGTGACTTAAATTATTCCATCACTTAATCAATTTTCATGTAGTACTTGAATATTACTTAGTTTGAGTCAAATTTAAATGCCTCTTATTTTCATTTCAAAAGCCATTTAATAGAGACCATTCATGTTTAATATAACCATTATTATATAATTTATGTTTTCATATAACCATGTAATGTATACTACTATTTTACTGTATTTCTTTTAATACTAATCATCTATTCATAATACACAAATTTAAAATACTTTGCAGCTGTAATGTTAAATTTTACAATTTTGTTTGATAAAAAGCACAAAGCTGTATTTGTGTAATGGTTTAGACCTGCGTGAGTGGGATTCGAACCCCGGTCCAAATAAATGCATGACAAAATCTGATTGGCTGTGACATCATTTCCGCTCTTTGGCTAGCTGTTGAAATGCTTCAATTTCATTGGCTGTCACTGAGTTCCAACTATCCGCGACTGGCCAAATTTGAAAAAGGAGAAAAAACTTTGCTAAAATGCGGATTCGAACCTGCGTCGATCGCGTCAAAATGTGAAAATCACTCGTTTTATCATCTGCACCACTAGAGCTGACGAATGATGTCATCTTAACTAGCCTAATAAGAAATATATAAGGCGCTGTTAAAGGGTAATATTACAATACACAGTGAAGTAAAGTGCAACAGAATGTTAATAAATTGTAAATAAAATACTACACAGATATTACAGAATAAACTCTGTAATTCCGTATCATTTTACCTGAGATGAAACATAGTTAAAATCATGGATATGTGCTGTATTACATTTTATTGTTTTATTTTTTTTTCCACCTTAGGGTTCTTAATACTTTTACATTTTATTAGAGTATTCTGTTAAGTATGCGCATGCGTTTTTATGACGTGTTACGTCACGCACGACGCAAAAACACCTACCGTCACCACGTAATGCAAATTACACACGCAATGCGCCTGCGTGTCATAGACATACCATACGTCACTTTGCGCATGCGCGGTACACATGTACCTGACGTAGATACCTGACGTCACCGCGCTACAGTCTGCAGCGAGGGGTGTCTCCTTCTGTGACCCCCACAGATTCGGTGTTAAGAGTCCGTGCTCATTACACGGAATTCTGTGAGATCAGGTTTAAGTCATTATATATAATGTTATCTGGTGGGACATTTGATAGCTATTCAAGTCTCTCTCTCCTTTGACAATGATTTTAATCTCTCTCTCCCTGTCAATACTGTCACTTCTGTATAGAAACAAAAAAGATTTTAAAAGACACTTACAGTAATAATGCATTTGTAAAACCAGCCAATACAAGGCAAAAACACATTGAAAAGAAAAGACAATGACTTTCAGATCCTTCAATTAATATTACTTTGCAACTGTAATAACTTATAGTAAAAGAAAAGAAAATGTGTTCACCTTTATTTTGGATGTGAAAGGAAACCTCTCTATCCAACATTTGAAGGATATACCATGTGAGGTCAACTAAAAATCAAACATACCGAACACAGTCAGAGCTAAAAGGAAACTGATCACATCTTCTGTATGAATTTGATTATAATTTTTGTTAATTGTAGAATTAAAAAATGTAAATGAACAAAACCATTGGTAATAAACTTATCAACCTAATAAATATGTGCTTATATACTTAGTCTGTCACTCATCTTTAACAATGTAAGGAATCAAATCTTACAAAAAAAAAAAAAAACTTACCCACATTCAAGATGGGACACAACAGCACAACAGTTGCATGTAATAATTCAGAGTCTCCACAAGTCAAAATGCTAGCATCATGTGCTCTCATCCTCCAGCCATAAATAACTATAGAAATCGATAAAAAATGAAATGTCACACAAGATAAATGAAGTCCTGTGCAGAAATAGTACAAATGTAAAGATGTGATGAACTGAACAGTGTGTGTCAAACAATGTCGCTTGAATTCCTTGAGGCCATACTAACTTAAGGACCTAGGACAGTGGAGGTCACCTCATGTACATTGTGATATTTGAGGAAAGATAAGGCAACAGTGTACAAATGTGTGCAATAAAGTAGCACCCATAAAAGGATGTAATATTTTTGTAATGAAGAATATTTCAATATTTCACTGTGATATTTGAAAATCTAAAACAAGATTTTAGATATTTAAAATCAAATGTGATATTTTAAATTGTGACACCCATATGTTCTGTTATACTAAAGCAGTATGCAGAAAATGTTTCTACTATCTGACAGACATCACTGAAGATGCTCTGAGAAATCACACTTGTAATGTTGTGTCACGGTGCAATGATGGATTTCTTCAATGTAGTCAATGAAGCTAGAGAAGCAGAGTTCCAGATGGTAAAATAAGACTTTATTAAACAAAGTAACAAAGCCGAGATAACGGTTACCGCATCTGAGTCTCTGTCTGTCTGCTCATCCATTTTACACCTGTCTTTTTTTAAAATTATTATTATTTTTTTTTTTTATTGGTTATGCCTGTCTGGTTTGCCGCAATTTATTGCTAGCCCAACTGGTCCATATTTTTCATGGCAGAATTTGGCCAAATCATCCTCTTTTTTTTTTTTCCTTTTTTTTTTTTCACTTTTATTCCGCCGCCTCCTATTGGTTGGCGGTGGTCACATGAGATATTCATCAAACCTGTTTACATGTACCTGTCATATTCTGGAAATCACCCAAAGTTCATAGGGTTATTTAAGTTCACTGGTACAATCCAATGGAAACCACCAGTACTGTCCAATGGATAGGCCCTCAGACATCCAGTATTGGAATAGCTCAGAATATTGATCAATATATTGATTACTTTCATGACCATACATCATATTGACCATATGAAAACCGTATTGATTAAATAACATAACATATAGTAAAATAACACAATAGTAATCAGCAAAAAAACAAAGTAATCCTGGGATACTAGACAGCTGTAAGCACTATCGCTATATAAATAAAGGTGACTTGACTTGACTATCTGTCTTTTAGTCATTTTGACAAATCAGGGTTGCTCAGGTTTCATATTTACTGGATTTTGCAGCGTTGGGTTAGATTTAATGGATAAATTCTGGACAAGTGTATTGAAAGTTAGCAAAACAAGTAATATTCCATAAAGCAGCTGTTATATTTCCATTCACCGATTATGATGTGAATTTTGGAATAAATCACAAAAAAATAAATAAATAAATAAAATTAATTAATATATATATATATATATATATATATAGAGAGAGAGAGAGAGAGAGAGAGAGAGATTAAGTCATTATATATAATGTTCTCTGGTGGGACATTTGACAGCTTCATGTCTCTCTCTCTCTCTCTCTCTCATTTGACAATGGTTTTAAAAAGATTTTTTTGTTTTAAAAAGATACTTACAGTAATAATGCATTTGTAAAACCAGCCAATACAAGGCAAAAACACATTCAGAAGGAAAGACAATGATTCTCAGATTCTTCAATTAATTAATCAATTAATATTACTTTGCAACTGTTATAACTCGTAGTAAAAAAAAGAAAGTGTTCACCGTGATTTTGGACGAAAAGGGAAGTCTCTCTTGTGTGCTTTTGACTGCAATTCCTCTCGAAGTCAACTAAAAATAAAACATACCAAACACAGTCAGACCTAAATGGAAACGGTTCACATCTTCTGTATGTATTTGATTATCATTTTTGGTAATTGTATAGAATTAAAAAATGTAAATTAACAAATCCATTGGTAATAAACAGTGTTGGGGGTAACGCATTACAAGTAACGTGAGTTACGTAATCAGATTACTTTTTTTCCAGTAACTAGTAATGTAATGCATTACTTTTTTAATTTACAAGAAAATATCTGATTATATATAAAAGTATTATAAAGTTAATGCCAGTCACTTTGTTTTCCCATTTATTGACTGACAAGTCTCCTGTCCCCATGTTGGGAGAAATTGGAAGCACAGAGGCATTGTATGTGAACATGATGTTACTGTAGTTCTAGACTAAATGTGAATGTGCATTAATTCATCTCACTGGCAAAAAAACAGATTCAGTATTCATCAAAATGAATTGAAACAGTGAAATGCAAACTCAGAATATGACCTGCAATAATTAAATATGTTAAATAACACAAATGTATCTAATCTCATTTTATTAACCAATGTCTTTGCTGCTTACCTTTGATGATCCAGTTCAACCATACTAATAAGCAAAAATGACTTTAGATAAACTAACAATTGTGCTTCATTGTTTTTTAGTGTTGAAGAGTGTTGAACCTTCTTCTCCTGTATTCTACTGTAGAGACGTGAATTTACTTTTCCTTTAGCCTGAGGTTTATTCATTACACTTTTTGGTGTGAAAGGGTTTTTACATTTGCTATAAATAGAACTTTTTATATTAACTAAGTAACGTAATTATTGCAATATTGTAATGCATTACTTTTAAAAGTAACTTTCCCCAACACTGGTAATAAACTTATCAACCTAATAAGTCTGTGCTTATATACTTAGCCTGTCACTCATATTTAACAATGTAAAGAATCAAATCTTACTAAAAAAAAAAAAAAAAACTTACCCACATTAAAGATGGCACATGGCAGTGCAGCAAATGCAAGGCATAATCCAAAGACTACACCAGGCAAAATGCTAGCATCATATGCTCTCATCCTCCAGCCATAAATAACTATAGAAATAGATAAAAATGAAATGTCACACAAGATAAATGAAGTCCTGTGCAGAAATAGTACAAATGTAAAGATGTGATGAACTGAACAGTGTGTGTCAAACAATGTCGCTTGAATTCCTTGAGGCCATACTAACTTAAGGACCTAGGACAGTGGAGGTCACCTCATGTACATTGTGATATTTGAGGAAAGATAAGGCAACAGTGTACAAATGTGTGCAATAAAGTAGCACCCATAAAAGGATGTCATATTTTTTGTAATGAAGAATATCTCAAACATGTGAAATTTAAAATTATGACACCCATACGTTCTGTTATACTAAAATGTTTCTACTATCTGACAGACATCACTGAAAAAGGTGCTCTGAGAAATCACACACACACACAAAAAAAAAAAGTAATCCTGGGATACTAGACAGCTGTAAGCACTGTCTGTCTTTTAGTCATTTCAGTTCATGTGATTGGATAATTGAACCAACCAGCACCGATCCCATCAAATGCCATCTCAAATACAGTGGGTACGGAAAGTATTCGGACCCCCTTAAATTTTTCACTCTTTGTTATATTGCAGCCATTTGCTAAAATCATTTAAGTTTGCTCAGTATTTAGTAGCAGCACCCTTTTGATCTAATACAGCCATGAGTCTTTTTGGGAAAGATGAAGTTTTTCACACGTGGATTTGGGGATCCTCTGCCATTCCTCCTTGCAGATCCTCTCCAGTTCTGTTAGGTTGGATGGTAAACGTTGGTGGACAGCCATTTTTAGGTCTCTCCAGAGATGCTCAATTGGGTTTAAGTCAGGGCTCTGGCTGGGCCATTCCAGAACAGTCACGGAGTTGTTGTGAAGCCACTCCTTCGTAATTTTAGCTGTGTGCTTAGGGTCATTGTCTTGTTGGAAGGTAAACCTTCGGCCCAGTCTGAGGTCCTGAGCACTCTGGAGAAGGTTTTCGTCCAGGATATCCCTGTACTTGGCCGCATTCATCTTTCCCTCGATTGCAACCAGTCGTCCTGTCCCTGCAGCTGAAAAACACCCCCACAGCATGATGCTGCCACCACCATGCTTCACTGTTGGGACTGTATTGGACAGGTGATGAGCAGTGCCTGGTTTTCTCCACACATACAGCTTCAAAAAGTTCTATCTTGGTCTCATCAGACCAGAGAATCTTATTCAGGTGTTTTTTAGCAAACTCCATGCGGGCTTTCATGTGTCTTGCACTGAGGAGAGGCTTCCGTCGGGCCACTCTGCCATAAACCCCGACTGGTGGAGGGCTGCAGTGATGGTTGACTTTCTACAACTTTCTCCCATCTCCCGACTGCATCTCTGGAGCTCAGCCACAGTGATCTTTGGGTTCTTCTTTACCTCTCTCACCAAGGCTCTTCTCCCCCGATAGCTCAGTTTGGCCGGACGGCCAGCTCTAGGAAGGGTTCTGGTCGTCCAAACATCTTCCATTTAAGGATTATGGAGGCCACTGTGCTCTTAGGAACCTTAAGTGCAGCAGAAATAATACAATTTTTGTAACCTTGGCCAGATCTGTGCCTTGCCACAATTCTGTCTCTGAGCTCTTCAGGCAGTTCCTTTGACCTCATGACTCTCATTTGCTCTGACATGCACTGTGAGCTGTAAGGTCTTATATAGACAGGTGTGTGGCTTTCCTAATCAAGTCCAATCAGTATAATCAAACACAGCTGGACTCAAATGAAAGTGTAGAACCATCTCAAGGATGATCAGAAGAAATGGACAGCACCTGAGTTAAATATATGAGTGTCACAGTAAAGGGTCTGAATACTTAGGACCATGTGATATTTCAGTTTTTCTTTTTTAATAAATCTGCAAAAATGTCAACAATTCTGTGTTTTAATGTCAATATGGGGTGCTGTGTATACATTAATGAGGAAAATAAATGAACTTAAATGATTTTAGCAAATGGCTGCAATATAACAAAGAGTGAAAAATTTAAGGGGGTCTGAATACTTTCCGTACCCACTGTATATTTTTTAAAAGCCTGAAAGTCCATCATTGAAATTATTTGGTATAATAAACTCCCATAACTGTCTCACAGAATTGCATTCCCAAACATCAGGCATACGAACAAAAGATAACATGACAGTGTTTGTTATGTTAGGGTTTCATCTGCACACTGAGGCACACAGGCTTCCCCGGTTGCAGCAACCTTAATTATTATTATTGATATACTGCACCAGTTTCCCAGGAAATAATGATTTATTTATTTATTTTTTCTTCTTGAACACATGGGATGGAAACAGTGCTTTATTTGTGATTGTTTTATGCGATATTCTAATTTTGTGCATACGTTTTGTAGGAAACAAAGCTGCTGTTAATGTCAGAATGTTGTGTGAAATTTACTTACCTGAATAAACAACGAGTGTAAAAACAGCATGTTCTGTGGTTACTGTGAAAAACTTCATCCATGTTTTAAGATTGTCTGTTGACAGAAAGGCTTGAATACATCAAATTAATATTTTGTAGAGCACCACTGCACTGTTACGAGTCTGGTGTGCAAAGCAAAGCGCACAACGAAGGAGTATATGCTCTACAAAGGCAAAAGAACTTAACTCGCTAGAGTGTGAAACTGAGAAAAATTACTTTAATGTTTTTTACTTGTCCAGCCAAATTAATTATAGGTAGGACATTGTAAATTTGGCAATTAGATGTTTTAGTAATGAAACTTATCTACATTAAAAAAATTGTAAGCTCAAACTTGATTTTTACCCCTATTTTGAAGTTAATGTACTCTGCCTTTGCATTGTCTGCAAAAAGCCAACACCAGTAGACGTCACAGCACCCCAAATCATCATTGACTTCGGAAACTTCACACTGGACTTCAAGCAGCTTGGATTCTGTGTCTCTCCAGTCTTCCTCAAGACTCCAGACCTTGATTTCCAAATTAAATGCAAAATTTATTTTTATCTGAAAAGAGGACTTTGGACCACTGAGCAACAGTCCAGTTCTTTTTCTCCCGAACACAGGTAAGATGCTTCTGACGTTGTCTCTGGTTCAGAAGTGGCTTGGTAGCCCTTTTCCTGAAGACGTCTGACCGTGGTGACTCTTGATGCACTGACTCCAGCTTCAGTCCACTCCTTGTGAAGCTCTCCCAAGTGTTTGAATCAGCTTTGCTTGACAGTATTCTCAAGCTGTTGCTTGTGCACCTTTTCCTACCCAATTTCTTCCTTCCAGTCAACTTTGCATTTAATATGCTTTGATACAGCACTCTGTGAACAGCCACCCCTTTCAGTAATGACTTTCTGTGACTTGCCCTCTTTGTGGAGGGTGTCAATGTTTGTCTTCTGGACCATTGCAGTCAGCAGTCTTCTCCATTATTGTGGTTTCAAAGAACAAGAGATTCCCGGAATTTATACTGTATGGATGGTCATTAATTGAAACTCAAATGCAAATATTCTAATATTTTGAGATACTGGATTTTTGACTTTCATGAGCTGTAAGCTCTAATCATCAAAATAAAATAAAATGTTTTTAAAAAATTACAAAACTTTTTAAATGTTTTACTTTACATGTAATGAATCTAGAATATATGAAAGTTTCACTTTTTGAAATAAGTTACCAAAAAACATAAGAAAACGTTTTCACGATATTCAAATTTTTTGAGATGCACCTGTATCTGTCTACAGAGAACAGCATTTTCTTACTCCCAGTGTGAAACAATGAAGCATGGTTGTGCATCACCCTGCAGATGCCAAATCCCTCAGATACTTCATAACTAGGTTTCTTAGGCATGCATTAAAAAAATGAAACTAGGCTATGTGTATTTTCAATACCCATACTTATAGTTCACAGTTTCCAACAGAATATTTATTTTAACAAGATTCATGGCACTATTATGCATCACATATCTGTTCTAATGCTTGTACTCAGCATAGACAAAGTGTATTATGTTACTAGAAATTCTACAGTTTTCCTGACACATTCAACATTGCTGCCAAGAATATAATAATTAGAAAACAATCTGAGGCTGAGTTTGTGGTTTTAAAAAATGTCATGCTTCAGGAATTGACACTTTAATGTATTTAAATGCAATTGTAATGACTAACAATATTGTAATGCAATGTGTTAATATGTTGCTACAAAACGCAATTACTGAACTCCTTAAAAAAAAAAAAAATAACTTTAACATACCTTGAAGATACTTTAAATAATCCATAGCCCAAATCAACATAGCCAGTCTCAGAATATAAAGAGCACAGCAAGTGATGGTCTCATTCAGAGATCCTGGAACAGAATATTTAATTATTTAATGATAAAACTGTGTTATGTGAAGAGTCACATGATTACAGAATATACACAAACAACACACTAACAAGTGTGAGTCAGTGATGAAAAAAAAAAAACAATTACAAAAAGACTAACAAAATTTGCCACCTTATTAAGATTACATTAATATAATTTTATTATACTTATTTTATTTTACTGTTTACAAATATAACTAAAAACACTAAACTACTCACCTTCAGTAAAGCCCCAAAGCATGAAGGCAAAGAACATACAGATGTTGGGACAAAAGACCAGAGAAAGCTGAAGATTCCAGATTTTGTTGCTGGTGGCTGGAAAGAAGATGCAGAATAATCACAGTTAAATTAACAAAACACTTACTTTGAGAAACACAGAGTTAAATCACAAGACATAATAACAGTTCACTTACAAACAGTGTTATTTGACCTGCAGTAGATCAGAGAGAAGAGCAGAAGCACAGCTCCTGGGCCAGCAACAATACAGAAAAACAACACAGCTATGTGCCAAGAAGAGAAACCTGTGAAACACAAATCAAGTATAACATTTGCATCTACACTGAATCAACTTGGTATATTTAATCATTGATTCTTATATAATTAGGAGGTTTGCAATCAAGGCAATTAATTTTTTAAATAAGCTCTTAAAACTATTTTGGCAGTTATCTGCACCTTACATTGAGCTGTAGATACTGTTTTAAATAAGTATAAAAAAGCATTGTGTTTACACCAAGTGCAAACAAGAATAGATGCTATATTCAACAGAAGAATATTCAAATGATTTGAATGGTGGGTGGAGTTAACAGAAATAGCCATTGCCAACAAGGTTATCTATCTAAATTTAGCACAAATAGACATTGTTTTACTTTTTTGCTATGTTCATGGACTCACCCAGTTGTTCCAGTACCACAGTTGCGTTGGCTGAGAGTCCTCCAGCAAACACTTGACACATGTAAACTCCTTTATCTTCAGTTCTGACACTCTTCAGTCTGAGAGAGAAGTTTCCTTTGAGGATTTCATCAGTGAAGAACTCAACTCTGTCTCTGTATCGCTCATCTGATGAATCTGGTAAAGTCTTATTGTTTTGGTAGAGCAGAACCAAAATACATCCATATGTTTTCTTCCATGAAACCTCTTCAATGTGTTCAGGTGTGATGTGAGAGTCTACAGAGCAGTTCAGAGTGACGTCCTCACCAACATACGCAGATATGGAGTGAATCGATACTGATACTATCAAACGCTCTGAAAGAATAAAAAGGGTTTAAAATCCATCACATAAAATACATTCAGTGTCATTTATATTTTCAGCAGAATTCAGGTGGCTCTCACTCACCACGTTTTATTTGAACCACAGTTTCTCCAGAATCCTTCTGACTGTAAACTCTACATGTGTATCGTCCCTCATCTTCAGCTGTCAGATTGTCCAGACGGAGGGAGAAGTTTCCATGTTGAATCTGATCAGTAAAGAAATGCGCTCTATCATGATAATCCTGCTGCTGGGACTCTGCTCGACTCTCACCATCTTGATACAGATGAACCAGAGTCTCTGAGTCTGTTCTTCTCCATTCCACCTCCAGACCCTCTGTCGGTATAAGTTCATCAACATAACAGGGCAAAACTACTGAAGATCCCAGAGGAGCAACCAGAGGACCAGCGGGACCGTACACAGTGAAGCCTTTAAAGAAACAGACAAACTAAAAGTCAACATAATATCAGGGTGTGAAGCTGAAAATGCCCTATCAAGAAATAGGCTAGACAAACTGATTGTGTTCATAAAAAAAAAAAAAAAAAGCAAGGATATCTCGAAGGCTGTTAATGTAAAGTGATACTTACCATCAGCGACCATTATAAGTATTGACATAAAAATACATGTAAGAATGTAGGGGAGAGCGGGGTACAAAGTAACACGTTTTGACTTTCTCAAATTGTGTAAATCCACTTCGTGTTCAGAGTATAATTTTTTTATCCACAGTAATTTCACACTTGTCTAGTACAAATATGTCGCTTTGTTTCATTAATACAGTGTATACGTTTTTCTTTATTTACCCTCAAAAATTGGAAGTGAAATGTGACAACATGCCCCATAGGTGGGGTACATTGTAACAGCTGAGGGGCACGTTGTAACATGACCATATGACACCCTAAAATGTTATCTGATCTTATGAAAAAAATATACAAGACAAACTAAAATATTTTGTCAATAAAATAAAATAATTATTTTAGTTTTTTAATAATTAAAAGTAATCTGATTTTTGAGTTTGACAATGAACATATTGCAACCATGCCTGGACGGCCCACATAAACGAGCCAAAATGCTTTACATGTCTTGAAATAATCATTTCTGAGCATTAACCAATGATTGTCAGTCTTTATTCACCTGTTTCTTGTCGTTTCTCATTAAAATGTATTAAAGTAAATAGTGTGAATTACATCGCTAATGTCATAGAATAGCACGGCAGGGCAGATTGTAAAGCAGTGTTACAACTTACCCCATCTGTGCAACTTTAATTTAAAACCCGTTTAGTGTCTTCTGCTAGTTACCGAGGCATTAAAAAACGATCTAAACTGATAAATAACAGATTAGAGATTAAAATAATATCATTTTAAATTAGTAATAAAAACTGAGATGACAAATTTACTTAAGCCAGAAATTTCATTTTACTATGGTAAAATAAATGTTCAGCGATATCTTCAAAAGACTTTTGAATTTTGGCGCACTTTTTTTCTCTATATAATGTTGATATGGTAACTAGTAAATACTGTAAATTTGGTTATGCTAGCATGTGTGGAAATATTTAAAAAACGTGTGATACAACTAACCCCGCGTTACTTTGTGCCCCGCGCTCCCCTACATAATGTATTCAAATTAGACAACTGATCATGAAAACGAGAGCCTTTTTCAATGAAGGTTTCGGGAGGACACGTCTAAAGAAACACTTTGACAATCCTAAAAAAGTACAAAAATTACAGTACGAATGCGTTTAATATGTTCTGCATTTGGTTATCCAGCTTTCTAATTTAGACGTTGATATTTTAAGCCTATAAAACCTATTTATAGCATTGGTATGTAATATGTTTAGTTTATCAATCCTAAAAAGCAGCTGGATTAAGTCAAATAATAAATTATTACAACGCACCAGAAGTAAATTAAACTGCACCACCACAAAAATAGTGTATTTCTATGCTTTGCTCGATTATTTCTACTGTGGGAGTTGTTTTGAGTTGGTCCCTAATATGATCATAATTTATAGGCATATTTATCTGCTCAGATCTTAAAATTTGTAGCATTTGTAATCAAATTATGTTTTTGTTTCTTGTTTAATGAAGAATCAACTTTAACAAATTTGTATTGTATATTTTACTAAACTAGCATACGCTTCAAAGTTACTTTTAAAAGCGATTGCTGTTACAATGAGCTATTCATCACAATTTTTTTCATCAAAATGAATTATATGTTTTTAAAATAATAGGCAAAATGGTACACTGCATTACGAGTCTATTTGAAATGTGTAAATGTTGTTGTTTTTTAAATAATAATAAAATGAACAGCTCTGCAACACCGGGGGCGTACAAACAGACTTATCTATGAGTAAAAACATGTTTAGCCTACAGGAAATTCACCGCCTGCCTATTCATTCTTTATAGTGTAAATAACTATTATTTAGACACTGAACAAGAATGGTGTATATAGCTACAATAAATGTAAAGATGCAAGATATGGTTGAAATTCCATCACATAACATAGATCCAGTTTCTTTTATATTTTCAGCAGAATTCAGGTGGCTCTCACTCACCATGTTTTATTTGAACCAAAATTTCTCCAGATTCCAGCTGACTGTAAACTCTACATGTATATTCTCCCTCATCTTCAGCTCTCAGATTGTCGAGACGGAGGGAGAAGTTTCCATGTTGAATCTGATCAGTAAAGAAATGCGCTCTATCATGATAATCCTGCTGCTGGGACTCTGCTCGACTCTCACCATCTTGATACAGATGAACCAGAGTCTCTGAGTCTGTTCTTCTCCATTCCACCTCCAGACCCTCCGTTAGTAAGAGTTCATCAACATAACAGGGCAAAACCACTGAAGATCCCAGAGGAGCAACCAGAGGACCAGAGGGACCACGCATAGTGAACCCTATCAAGAAATAGACAAACTAAAAGTCAACAGCTGAAAATGCACACTATGTTACATAATATAGCCTAGCTAGCATGTGATCCACATGTTAAAACATATTATAACACGTTAAATCCATGTGGTTTTTCTGTAAGGGTATTTTTGCTTATATATACATAAAGTGATAATACTTACCATCAGCGACCATAAATACTGACATAAAAATACAGGTAAGAATGTCCATCATGTATTAGACAAAACTGTCATTATATCATAAATGATCATTAAAACCAAAGACTTTTTAAAGGAGGGTTACGGGAGGATGTGTAATCAAACACTTTCACTTTTGCTGTAATATGCGTGGGTCAGGAAGCTCTGCTGAAAAAAACCTGCTTAAACCAGCCTAAGCTGGTTTGCTGGTTTTAGCTGTCATCCAGCCTGGTCGACAGGCTGGTTTTAGAGGGGTTTTGGCCACTTCCTTAGCTGGTCAGACTTGTCTTGGCTGGTCAGGCTGGGAAACCAGCTGGAACAACCAGCTAAAACCAGCTACTTCCAGCTTAAACCTGCTAAGACCAGCCAACCAGCTTAGGCTGGTTTAGAGCTTAAAATTTGTAATCCATGTTGTTGTTGTTGTTGTTTATCTTTGTTTAATGAAGAACAAACTTTAACAGTTTAACATTGTGTTTTACACTTTTATTCAAAGTACTTCTACAAGCGATTACAATATGATACAAGCTCACAATCTCGGTGTCAAAATCAATTAAATGTTTTTAAATTAGTAGACGAAGTAGTCTATTTTGTACTCATTCATTTTAAATAAAAAATTAACAGTTCTATGATGCTTGGGGCCAGCAAACATAGACACATATATAATATGAGTACAAACCGGTACAAACACGTTTAGACTGCAGGCAATTCACTGACTGCCTATTCATTCTTTTTAGTGTAAATTGCTATAGACACTGAGCAACAACAGTGTATATAGCTACTGTAAATTTAAAAATGCAAAATATTTATTTTAAAACAAATATTTAGTGGCATTATTTTACTCAGGCAATATTTTAGGACGCGTTCTTCAGCTGAGGTCCTTTCACGGTCTTGTCAGAGTGAGTTTAACGGCTGGTCTGAGATCTGCGTTTGTGTTCCTCCTCTAATAGTGGATATAAGAGTTTGGTCACTCAAGCTGATCTGAGACAAACCTGTTATACCATCCTAAAGATGGCAGCCTCCGTCAGATATTTACTGAAACCTTGGACACCGAGGTACATTTTTACTAGTTTTCTGTACTTATTTTTGCCAGGACTATTCTGAATTAGGTATAGGACACATCAGCTTTGCTGTGTAATTCATAATTTGTAATATTGATCGCTGATCCCACGCTGTTCATCGCAAACTGAACCATGCGCTTAAGTGTGTTTCTAAATTCACGCCTGTTGCGATTTCCCTGTGTAACCTGCATACTGAGTAACATATGTCTATTACTCTGCATCTTCTCTCAGTCTGTGTTTGGTGAGATGGAGTCGGTATAATCCATACTATCTGGACCCCGATCCCAGTAAAGATGCTCGTGTCCCTGAATCAGAGCTCAGTCCTGAAGAAAAAGAGCTGCAGGAACTGAAAACAGTGAGACCGATCAAAGCAGCGCTGTCGAGCGACACCAGCTCGCCGTTCAATGACCCTCTGATCAGGTAAAGACGAAACGAGCCCAACCGACTGCAGGAAACAGCTCTATGACCGGAATAGAAGCACAGTGGAGTCCAAAAGCCACATTCAAAATCTAGAAATCAGAATAATTTAACTAATAAACTAGTTTAGATTGTTCAATTATATTATACTTATAATATTGTTTGAACTTTGCTGTAATAAAATGTATATATGACCCTGGACAACAAAACCAGTCTTAAGTGTCAATTTTTCAAATAAGCTTTTCATTGATGTATGGGTTGTTAGGATCTGACACAATTTGGCCAAGATACAACTATTTGAAAATCTGGAATCTGAGGGTGCAAAAAAATCTAAATATTGAGAAAATCACCTTTAAAGTTGTCCAAATGAAGTTCTTAGCAATGCATATTACTAAACAAAAATGAAGTTGATATATTTACGGTAAGAAATTTACAAAATATCTTCATGGAACATGATCTTTACTTAATATCCTAATGATTTTTGGCATAAAAGAAAAATCGACAATTTTGACCCATACAATGTATTTTTGGCTATTGCTACAAATATACCCCAGTGACTTAAGACTGGTTTTGTGGTCCAGGGTCATATACATACATATATAAAAACATTTCCACCCATGGTCCCAATATTTTGGACCCCACTGTATCTTTCAGAGCAGTGATGATCTCTTTTACTCCAACAGCAAGTTCATCAACATGATGATGCAAGACGGCAACAAAATCCTTGCTAGAGAAATCATGACACAGGTTTTATCAAATCACATTATACACACACTTGTGGTCAAACGTTTGGAATAATTACAATTTTTTTAATGTTTTTTTTAAACAAGTCTTTTCTGCTCATCAACGCTGCATTTATTTGACCAAAAATGCAATAAAAACTGTCAAGTTGTGAAATATTATGACCATTTAATATAACTTTTGTTTAAATACATTTTAAAATACAAATGTATTCCTTTGACAGTAAAGCTGAATTTTCAGCATCATTCCTCCAGTCTTCAGTGTCACATGATCCTTCAGAAACTGTTTTAAAATGCTGATTTTCTGCTCATTAAACATGTCTTAATATCAATGTTGAACACAGTTGTGCTGCTTCATATTTATGTGGAAACTGTGATGCATTACTGTTCAAAAGTTTGTTGTAAGTCAGACTTTTTAAAAACAAAACAACAAAAAAATGTTATGATGTTACGAAAGATTTCAATTTCAAATGCTTTCTATTCATCAAAAATCTCTGAAAATACTTATGTATGATACATTTTAAACCATCAAAACACTAATAATTATAATAATAATAATAATAATAATATGACCCATTAGTGATAATTGAGCACGATAATAAATACTTGAGCAAATCAGAAATTAGAATTATTTCTGAGGGATCATGCGACACTGGAGTAATAATTCTGATAATTCAGCTTTGCATTACAGGAATAGATTACATTTTATAATATTTTACAATAATAAAAAAAGTTATTTTAAATTGTAATAACGTTGCAATATTCCTGTTAACTCAGCCTTGTGAGCATAAGAGACATCTTTCAAATATTACAAAATTGTTCATATGAATCTCGACATAATTTCTGCTTGGATGTTTTGTGTCTGTTTAGACGCTGGAGACCATGAAGAGGAAACAGGTGGAGAAATACCACAAATCTCCAGCAGCTAAGAGAGAAGAGATCGAGTGCAATCCATACAGCATCTTCCATCAGGCCCTAGAGAACTGCAAGCCCATCATTGGCCTGGCCAGTGTTCAGAAAGGAGGGAAATCTTATCAGGTCAGTGAACAACATTTAATATTTCACAACTCTGAGATGATCTAGTCAAGATGTTTGTAGATGTGCAACTCAGAATCAGTGTTCAATTATTTGGTTTGCAAATGGCCAACACTGATCTCTCAAGAAATGATTTAAAGTCAATATGATCATTTTTATGAAAGAAAATACAATTTAATGTCAACTAAGATGTTGCGAGGAATTAAATGTGCACACATTTTGGACAATATTTATGTTTAACATTTTATAAAATGGTATCCTTTTACTCAGAGTGATGTTTATAGGGATAATTCATTCAAAAAGTGAAAATTATCATCATTTTCTCACCTTCATGTTGTTTCAAACCTGTATGACTTTCTTCTGTAAAATGCAAAATTAGTTTTCAAAATCATACCTTTTCCATACAATGAACA
Organism: Onychostoma macrolepis; assembly: GCF_012432095.1. Taxonomy (NCBI): domain Eukaryota; kingdom Metazoa; phylum Chordata; class Actinopteri; order Cypriniformes; family Cyprinidae; genus Onychostoma; species Onychostoma macrolepis. Next base: position 44,078,440 of record NC_081157.1, on the reverse strand, counting down.
GTCTGGTCAAGCAAGAGGAATTACATCAAAGCTCTATAAAGAAGATTTAATGTTTAATCTTACTCTGAATTATTGGTCCCGCAGGTGCCGGTTCCTCTCACAGATAATCGGCGGCGTTTTCTGGCCATGAAGTGGATAATCACAGAATGCAGAGACAACAAGCACCGTCGCACACACATGTACGAGAAACTCTCGCAGGAGCTGCTGGCTGCCTTCGCTAACGAGGGAAATGTAGTGAAACGCAAACATGACCTTCACAAGATGGCCGAAGCCAACAGGGCATACGCACACTACCGCTGGTGGTAGAGAGAAGACGTTTGGACTCCTAATTCACCTAAAGATGTGATTTGTTTTGGACTGATAGCATCAGCAGTTTGGGATGGATGGGCATCACAAAAAAGGACATGAGAAAGTCTGTTATCTTGACTCATAAATACAGTTTGTCTTCGTGTGAAAGTAAATAAAGCTATAAGTCACGTTTCCATTTTTGATCAGGAATGTGTTACAAGAGTTAGAAAACAAATCTATGACACATTACACATTCTTGAGACTTCAACTGCAATCTTGTCCACAAAAATACTTAATTATTTCTTTATATTTGAAACTTGTAGCATGAAGACAACTATACTGTCAAGGTCTAATCTGCAAGAGCCTGAGAAATCAGTGAGGCCAAAAAACAGCTGCACAGGAGCTTTATTTTAGATTTTGAAATACAAAATTTTGGAATCATCATGTTAACATTTCGGTCCACAGGACCTTCTTTTATTTATATATATATATTAGTGCTGTAAAATGATTAATCGCATCCAAAATAAAAGTTGTCTACATAATGTGTATTGTGTATATTCATTATGTATATATAAATACACACACATACAGCATATTTTTTAAAAATATTTACATGTATATATTTATATTCCTATAATTTATATAACAATATATTTAATATATAAATGTAAACATTTTCTTAAATATATACATGCATGTGTGTGTATTTATATATACATAATAAATATACACAGTACACACACATTATGTAAACAAAAACTTATTTTGGATGCGATTAATCGCTTGCCAGCACATATACAAATTAATATATATAAATCTAAATTTATGCAAACTTATGACACTTAATGTCTTCATCCAGAACCTGTAGAAGTATTGTTGGATATGCACTCTTTTCATAGTATAAAAATATTATCCTTAAGGAAACATTGTATTTATCTGTTACTCTTGTAAACTGCTTTTGCTCCAAAAGTAAACACAGATTTCATTGTAGAACATAAATATATATTAAAGTAATCCTCCTCTCTATTCAATAAAAATAGCTGTTCCTCCTATCGAGGCAAATTGTTAGTCAACTTAATAAAAATCTGACAACAAAAATATATTGATATTAAAATCATCTAGCCACCTCTAGTGTTATGATTACAGCCCTTTGTGTTAATCTTTGACAGATATAAAAACTAAATCAAATGAATCATGATTGTAATGCTGCTACTGCTGAACTACATTCAATTTTAAACTCAGTAACTAAAATGTCTAAAGATCTGTGATAACTAAAGATCCGAGCCTTCAAAGGTAAATATAAAAATAAAGCTTCCACACTTGGTTCCTACAGATTGCAATTTCATCCCGCCGCCTTGTTTCTCGCTCCTGATTGGTGGAGGCCTCAGTCCGTGACTTCGCTGTAGTAGTATTTCTGAGCCGTTTCGCAGAGAATCCAGCCTCCTGCGCGAAACTCAAGTATCTCGAGCAGGAGCAGGCGGCCCATGGAGCTCAGGTCCTCCTGCAGGAGAAATCCATCCCTCAGCAGATTGAACAGCTCATCCATGAGCTGCAGGTTCATCTTCTCCAGCTGATCTCCGATTCGATGCAACTGTAACACCAGACAGTCCACCTGAGACAGAGAGAGACGGAAAATGTCAAAAAGTTGTAGTTAATGATTTTGACCCTCCAAAGCATTTTCTGATGTAACTGAAAATTCACTTTTGCCATTTTTTGATGCATTAGTAATTTATTTACTCAAGCAATGATAATATTCAATCAAAGGACTGGATCTTGTATTCTTCTTTAGATAACGTCTCCATTCTGTTTAGGATGGAAAGACAGGGAATCAATAACCAACCTTCAGGCACATGAGATCAGTTTTACTGTGACAACAATAGCAAATATCTCGAACAACGTACATTGTCTGGATCAGCAATAAGGAAGAACAAATTAAGTCGAGCTACAATTAATAATCCTGTTACAGACAAACAGGCCTACTGGCAATGCTTATAGTCAAATATCTTGTCTGCAACATTTTAGAAAGTTGACCATAATATCATGATCTTAGTGTAATAATAACACTCAAAATTGAATATGAAAAACCCAAGATGACATTTTAAAGCCAGTGAGCAACATACTCTTTAAAGAAAGATTGTTCTGCGTAATTTATTACAAAATGTAGAATCAGGGGCCAGTTGCATAAACTTAGCCACCATACTGCGTCTTAAGAACTAGTTTGACCAACTATCAGCTGCCACGGGGAAATCAGTCTTACTTTTCCAATACAAATAAAACCAATCTACCTTTTCAAAACTGAATTTAAAAAAGTTATGACCAGTCTTGAAAAAGAAGAAAAATTAGATGACTAACTTTAATGCAACAGTTTATGCAACTGGCCCAGGGGCAAAATGTCACAGTTAATGAAAAAAAAAAAAAAGTCTCAGATGTGATGGGCTAAAAAGTAAATTCCTCATTTCATCTGTTATTTAACATTTGATTCAGGTTTCACCTCCTCCTCGTTCTTCAGGGCATCAGATTGGGCCAGTCTGAACAAACAGTCATAGACGGGGTGCACCAGGGCCATCATGGGCATGTTGTTCACCTGCAGCAAACAGAATAAAGTTAAAAATTAGTAACCACTTTAAATTAATTTACATGTGTATTTGTTTAATTATAGTTTGCATGAGTGCCTTCCCAATTGTGATTCTAAAATGAATAGTTCACCAAGAAATTAAAAATGACAGAAAATTCACTCACCCTTAAGCCATTCAAGATGTAGATGAGATTGTTTGTTCATCAGAACAGATTTGAAGAAATTTACATCACTTGCTCAGCAATGTATCCTCTGCAGTGAATGGGTGCCGTCAGAATGAGTCCAAACAGCTGATAAAAACATCACAATACGTAATCCACACAACTCCAGTGCATCAATTAACACTTGTGAAAAGCTGCATGTTTGTAAGAAAAAAAAAAAGCAGCATCAAAGGCATTTTAACTTTACACCATCACTTCTGGCCAAAATAGGAGTTCATAATCCATAATAACGCTTAAAAAAGTCCATCTCCTGTTGTTCTCTCACATCAAAATTCACCAACAAATTTGTTTAGAGCCGTTTTGGACTGCTTTTGCTTGTAAATTGTATACATGTAAACAGTGCTTGATGTGTGCATATTTCTCACCACTTTATCTCTGGAGAAAGCAATATTATGGACTCGCATTTTAGCCGGAAACAGCGATTTGAAGTTAAAAACTTCTTGATGGATTTGATTGTTACAACCATGCAGCTTTTCACTTCACAACACATTAACTGATGGACTGGAGTGGTGTGATCAATAGGATGTTTTTACCAGCTGTTTGGACTCCACTGGTGAGCAAGTGATGAAATGCTAAATTGCTCCAAATCTGTTCTGATAAAGAAACAAACCCCTCTACATCTTGGATGGCCTTAAGGCCCCCCGATATACTTCAAGCAAAATCGAAGGACGAACTGATATGATGTCATTTCGAACAAATTCAGGCTGAAATGAAGTTCGTTTTGAGTTTGATTCAGCAGTTCGAAACAGCTCACCAAAGCAAACTTTCTGAGGGAGTTCGTTTTGGCTCCTAAACACCTTTGAGCTACTATTGGTCCGTGGCGATTACGCAATCGATGGGTGTGTTCTGGAGCTCCACCTTCTTTGACGTGCTTGATTTTTTTCCCCCTGGTTCGTTTCTCATTCAACAAAGGTCAGGCAGCAGCAGAACAACATCTCCAAGTCACTAGCAACATAAATGCACTGTGTCGAATAGCTCAGCTGCCACAACTATATCCGCACCTGTACGATCGCTCGCGGAGAGACTTTAATGATTCAGAGAAAGCATTTAATTCCTAGAAAGAAATTGCAACGAAGCTTGGCGTCGACGACACGGAGTTAGGCAAAAAGCGACGTAGAGAAACATCAGATGCAAGTTCTCCAAAGCCATGAAAGGGAAGAGTAAAGAAGATATAAGGTAGCAAGTACCGAATACATTCAAATAAATGTTACACCATACTGCTGCAGCTGTTGTTCTTTCAATAAGTGAATTTAAAAGGTATACACTAAATGAAATGCCAAAAGAACATACAATAATAAAACATTATTTTTATCAAATCATGACACCACATAAAATATAAAAAGGGGTAATAATTTATCCAGCTTAATAAAATAAAAGAACACTAAAAAAATTAAGTTACAAACAGTTTTGTGTTATTGAGATGACTCCAATATTTTTTTCCACATCATGCTAAAGTTTTCAGACTATAAGCCACTGACACTTAAAGGACTGATTGTGGAAATGGAATGGTTCTTTTGTATTGCAAACATGATACTTGTCGATCTTCGTTTGAAGTATATCGGGGCCTTAAGGGTGAGTACATTTTCAGCAAATTTTCATTTTTGGGTAAACTATTCCTTTATGTATTAAAACAGAAGGCAACCATTCACCTTGAGGTAGTCAAAGATGTTGCAGATGAAGGACACAAGGCAAACCCACTCCTGAGTGGATCTCTGCCGCGTCTCCTCTCTGGCTTTGAATTCCTGCTGAAGTCGGTTCAGGAGGTTACGCCGAAACACGTTCCCGTTAGTCTGATTAGCCTCGGCCTGAATCAAGAGAGTCAACTGATTACAACTAATTCCTAATAAACTACAAGGCAAATGTGAGCATTTTATACACTGAAGAGAATGCAACATGCATATTTCTAAGTGTTCTGTATAAAAACTTGCATGTGGTGCATTTGTTTACCTGGACAATCGTGTAACAGATGCGCCCGGCCTCCCTGCTGAAGATCTGGTCCTTCAGAGACTGGTCCACTATTACATTGGACACTTTCTCCAGGTCAACTGAGCCTGGGTCTGACAAGAGAAGAAAAAAAATAAAACACATTTGTGAGCCAAATTGTAAAATGTGTCATGCAAAACTGCTGCACATTCAAGATAATGACCTTTTAAGGCAGTTTTGAGGAGATTCTGTGTCTCCAAATCAAAGGACTGGATCTTGTATTCTTCTTTAGATAACGTCTCCATTCTGTTTAGGATGGAAAGACAGGGAATCAATCAATCAATAACCAACCTTCAGGCACATGAGATCAGTTTTACTGTGACAACAATAGCAAATATCTCGAACAACGTACATTGTCTGGATCAGCAATAAGGAAGAACAAATTAAGTCGAGCTACAATTAACAATCCTGTTACAGACAAACAGGCCTACTGGCAATGCTTATAGTCAAATATCTTGTCTGCAACATTTTAGAAAGTTGACCATAATATCATGATCTTAGTGTAATAATAACACTCAAAATTGAATATGAAAAACCCAAGATGACATTTTAAAGCCAGTGAGCAACATACTCTTTAAAGAAAGATTGTTCTGCGTAATTTATTACAAAATGTAGAATCAGGGGCCAGTTGCATAAACTTAGCCACCATACTGCGTCTTAAGAACTAGTTTGACCAACTATCAGCTGCCACGGGGAAATCAGTCTTACTTTTCCAATACAAATAAAACCAATCTACCTTTTCAAAACTGAATTTAAAAAAGTTATGACCAGTCTTGAAAAAGAAGAAAAATTAGATGACTAACTTTAATGCAACAGTTTATGCAACTGGCCCAGGGGCAAAATGTCACAGTTAATGAAAAAAAAAAAAGTCTCAGATGTGATGGGCTACAAAGTAAATTCCTCATTTCATCTGTTATTTAACATTTGATCATGTTTATATATATTCTTCAAGTTTGGGGTTTAAACGTGACATGTAGTTGCCAGATACACATATTTGCTGTCACTGAGTTTTGCTGAATGACTAATATGAAGTACATATCTAAAAAAATATGAACCAGAACAAATTCGCAATCGAAAAAGTAAAAAATATCCCTGAAAATCAATTCCAGAGCCTTAAAATTGACCCTTTGTGAATAGTATTTGTCTAATTTGCATTAACTACTAGAACATTAATGGCAATGCAACTCAGACCAGTAACACATTATTGCAATACTGTCATTGTGCTCTTGTGAAACAGATAATGTGTTAAATATGTGCTGTCAGTCATCATCCTGACTTTCAAAGGGATTCAGAGCAGCTCGTGTTAAACGAGGATAAACGGATTACACCAAACACCACCGGCTTCACACTTTCAACAAACACACTACAACTTCATGATAAACGACTCAAAACTACTGATTGTTATTGTTCAGAAACACTCTTTTCTAAAAGCGATAGCAACTGTAACTTTACAGTCGACTGTAGGCCTAATCTTCACTTTCTCATGTGTCGTCCAAGACAAAAGTGAAAATACACAAAAGCCGAAGAGTTAGCAAAGAAATACTCCAACGTTATTATTTTGGTTCGCTCAAAAAACCGCTCAATAAGACAAATACAACTTAATTTAAAGACACGCGCAAACTCAAATACACACTTTCACGGAAATATTATGAATGAAACTCCTTAAAGTATCAGGTAAATAACAACACAGACGCACACCTATCCGTCTACATCCCAGTTCGCCTCGCTAGAAGCGGATTTCAAACGGTCAACAACACCACGAATTCATGTAAAATGTTTTTATACAACTAAAACTGCGAGAGGGGTGATATTGCATGTTCATAAGTACAAAGACTTACTTAAAAAAAAAAACCCCGGAGAAGTAAATAGGCAAATGTTTTTCACATCTCTAGTCTTCGTTGTTTTCCGCGGTCTCCAGTAAGCGAATCTGCCAACACTATCAGCCGGTTTACCTCATGAATATTAATTACGTAACGTGACGTTGTCTCGGTTGAGCGAACTGATTGGCTAAAGAGGGCTGGTTCTATTTTAAATATTCATTGCGTTTTCCTGGACCCCATGGAGAGGTTCAGAAGCAACGTTTGTTTGACCAAATTAATATTAATAATCAAAGCGTGTCTCTCTGTCTCAACATTACGTGTCCGCTGGCGCAGAAAAAATAAAAAATAAATAAAAATGTCCAAAATCATCAGGCCTGCCGCTTGGAGGCGCGCAGCCATAACAAGCTCATAAGAACACATACAGTACGCATACAAATTACATTTATTAAAACAATCTATTTGAAACCTAACCTCGATTCATCTGTTTAGAGTAGCACGTTATGTCGGATTATTTGCACTCAGAGCAATAGACCATCATGATCATCACATGTGTGCATAAACGTTGAGACACACTTTATAATGTCAGTGAATTATTCAAAAAAGCAATCCAAGACAAAATAAATAATAATAATAAAAAAAATAATTAAATTAAAAATATATATAAAAATGAAAATAAAATAAAAAGCATACTGAGTCGGGTCAGGTGGAAATCACATTCTTGGAGAAAGTTGTACTTTCTTACAAAATATTTATTGTCATTTACAGAGCTAACGTACCTCTCAAGAGATGCAGATCACTACTACATGAGATCATGTGCTCGGGACAAAAATATAACAAATAAAAAATATCAGAAAAAAACACATTTCAAAATACTCCTGAATAATAAAATAAACCCGTGTATAACAATATCATGTATAACAAATGTCTTCTTACATTTAAGATGATATCTTACACAGATTTATCAGAAGAATAAGGCAGAATATCATTAATCTTGTCAGAAGTGAATGTGCATAAACAAACATCTCACAGAGAATGAAAAGGTAGAACTTGTTTCACAGAAAATGTCAGTGGAAAAAAGCAACAGAAGAGCATATTATGCTATACATTCAACTCTGGATCCACTTCGCAGCTTACTCTAGCCAGGAACATACACCTAACCCTTGAAAGAGAGTCACAATGCAGTTACAGTAAAATACAACATTCCTCAATAATACCCATTTTAGTATACTCAAAAAAAAAAAAAAAAATGCTGATTACTTTAGTTAATATTGTTGTAAGTGCTCCAAGCACTTTAAAAGAAAAGTCAGCAATAACATAAGAACAAAGATGTGAAAGTACATAGCCTATTTTAACAAATTACATAAATTAAATAATTTACATATATATTACATGTATATTACATGTAAAATATTAAATGCACGCAAATATAAAAGTTTGAGGGTATAAACAATTTCTGAGTCACTTCAAGCACTTAAGTCACTTCAAAGTAGTATTCAGTATAGTTTGGCAGCCACAAACAACATACCACAATATCAATGGCACAACATCGCAGATATAAAAAAATAATCCAGCTCGATATGATGACGTGCACCTAATCTGCTAGTTATGCAGACAAAAAAAAAAAATGGCATGTTCGATTGTCTTACCCTCAGAAATGTCTCATACCATTAAAAACCCTCTGCCCAGTGAGAAAAGTTCAGTCAGATCTTTTAGAAAGTGCAGTTCACTTTGCTGTTAGTTGATCTCCTCTTCTTGATGCTCCTCACTGTCCACAGCTTTACTCAGAGTTTCCATTTCAGCGGATTCACCAGTCGTCTGGTTCATATCTATACTGGCATGCTTTGTACCAGGAGTCCCATTATAACGTGTCGACATCTGCAATTAGAAGAAAAACGTATTTACGTGACATCTTTCTATTGTTGTCCACTTTAAATGTCAGTGTATTTAAAATTATTGTATTAATTAACCAAATTCATATGTAATCATAAAAACTCACCTGAGAAGCCTCCTGAGACTCGGTGTTGAGAGGTTTACCTGAGATGTGAGAGAGGAAAAGATATGAAGATTAGCTACAAATGATCAGCCTCAGTTAATGCATAGAGCAAAGACAGCATGATGGATGATTCCCACATATAGTGATAAAATCCATTTCAGGTCATACTCACAGGATGCAATGAGGGATAAAATCAGCAGTGCTACAGTGAAGAGCCACTCAGACGGAAAGACAATGACCCTCAAATCACCCACCAGACGTACACCATGAACTGTGGAAGAAGATTCATTTTAAACAAATAGTACGTTTTGATCCTACATGACCTTAGGAATCTCATTAAAATGTTGTGTTCACTTACCTGCTTTCATTATCAGTTCTGTCATCAGTGCAACCACGTTTACTAAAACAAGACCAGCTGATCCATACAGGAACACAATTTTCCTCATGCGGAGCTCTGTAAGGCCAGAGTTAAACATTTTTGTTAGTTAAGGAATTGTGAATAAGTGAATGAGTTAATGACTTTAGACACAGTGTCAGTTTTCTGATTGGCTGTAATATAATAATCCCCGGCAGAATCACAACAATTATCCAGACCTTAAGCTTCGTGGATGAGAATGAAATAGGAGGATTGAAAAACAACACATGAACAAGAAAGAAGCTGATCGGTACTTTACTCTCATAATAGACTGGGACTTCAGAAAATGCAAGAACCCACAAGGCTTGAACAAATCCTGCCACACAGACCAGTCCTGCATCATCTGTAAATAAAAAAAGTCTCTATTAAAAAGCAGCAAAGTCTTATTTATTCCCCATAATTATTTATTTATTTCTCTCTGGTTCTATTATATCTATATCCATATATATATTGTGACGGGAGGAGCCAACGACAGACACAGTGGGTGTGGCGTCAGGCCTCGGAGAGGCTTTTATTAAACAAAAAATGATAAAATAAAGTGTCCAGGGGAAGAAGCGTCCAACAAAACGGGGGAATCTGGTGTCCTCGTTGTGCTGCGGGGCTCGTGAAGGAGGGCAGTGTTCAGAAGGGGAAGGGTCGGAGTCCGGTGGCCGCACGCGCTCCCGCTCTGGTCCGGTTACGAGGGGAGGCGGCTTCTTCTGACCGGCGGCTCTTCCTCTTTTTCCTCGGCCTTTGGCGGGACTTGAACGGCCCGGCATTCTGGCCCGACGGCCGTAATACGGGTTCTGCAGCTCACATCTCCGGTGGCGCGACGTCCCTCAACGCACCCTTCCTGAACCCACGAGGACACCAGCGTGCGTGCATGCATGTACGGGGGAAGAGACCGGTCTCTCGAGGAGAGGCGCGCTCGGCATTTAACGGCGGCGGTGATGAGGCTTCATTCAGTCCAGCTGTGCCTCATCACACGCCGCCAGCCTGCGTTGATCCCACGCCCCTCCTCTCATCCACCCACTCCAGTCGGGAGCCTGGTGAAGGGCGGCGAATAAGGGACGGGGTGGTGATGATGATGAGGGGGAGGGCCACCGATCCGTCACAATACATATATATATATATATATATATATATGTGTGTATGTGTGTGTGTGTGTGTGTGTGTGCGTGTAAGAAAACTTCAAATTATTTTATATTATACCGATACCAATTATACCAATGTTAAATATGAACAGATGTACACTTAAATTTTTATAATTAAAACAAATATGGTTTAAATTTTTTAATATCTTTAAATATTGGAAATATATTCATACCTTTTTCATTTCTCAAGAGCACAATGTAAAAATACACCATTGCTCCACTCATCCCAATCATCATTAACCATATTAAATAGTACAGACAACGCAGACCTGAAAAGACAAAAGAAACAGTGAAAACATGCTCAAGAATAAAAATAGTTACTAACTGAGTGAAACTGTGACTTGTGAAACAACTAATATAGATGGAAACTGATTTTTTTATTGAGGACCACCACATGAAAAACACAAGTCATTCAAGTCACAAAAAGACACTAACGTTATGCATATATTTAAACTTTTATTGTATGCCCATCTACTGATTAATTTCTGCAGTCATAATAGAGCAAAATATAAATTTCTCATACTTACAGCATGTATTTTTATTCAAAAAGAAATGAGGCAACCAATGAAGTACTGGAAGAGCTGTAATGATAAACACTTAAAAAAAAAAGAGAGAGAGAGAGGCAGTTAGAGTCAAGTAATAAATTGTCACAATAACTACATGACTAGCTTCTTCTTACACTTTTATTTATGCTGTGTAAGAAGCAGACAAAACTGAATATTCCTCAAGCATATTAATTAGCTAATTATCATTCAGTATCTGCTCAAGTTTTAAAATGTTCTTGTTTACCTTTATCGGTGGGAAACTGAGTGTAGAGCAGAAGGGCGAGCTGTAATGAAGGCAGCCATGAAAAGCTACAAGTGCCAACAAAGAATCGAACTTTTCTGTACATCCTTCTCCTTAACTCTCCAGAGCATGACAGCAACTTCTCTTCAGCCAATTCTATAAAAAAAGAAAGAAAAAAAAGTGTGAATTCAGTATCAACATAAATCTAAAACAAATATATTTCACACTTACTGCATATCTACAATAAGATATATACAATAAATGTCCTAAAGAAGCATTGTTTGAATGTCAGTTTTGAACATGTTAAATAATTTTCTATGGTCATAAATCACCAAGAACAATGTGAATTAAGTGGTTGTGTAAATTATTTCAAAAAGGTGAAATATGCTAATTGTTCTAGATTGTAGTGAAATTAATTGGGAGTTAAAATAAGTTTCCTTGTTTAAAATGCTGTATGAAAAAAAAAATCTGTGAATGTTGTGTCTTCAACAATGCATTAAAACAAGATATCCTCATCTTGTGGATGCTCCATTATGGACGATCACTCACGTATAATGAAGAGAAGACACATCAGGACAATTAAACTGATGGTGACTGTTCTGATGACTCTGCTGTTTTCAAAATGTTCAGCTAAAAGTACTGACACAGACATAAAGTATTAGTTTAAACTTAATGGTATATTTCACTATCGTGCACTGTAAAAAAAAACGTAACTTTTTCTCTCGTTCCGTTATATATATACACACACAGCACTAATGTCTACATGTGTGTGTATATATATATATTAGTGCTGTCAAACGATTAATCGCGATTAATCTCATCCAAAATAAAAGTTTTTGTTTACATAATATATGTATGTGTACTGTGTATGTTTTATTATGTAGGCTATATATACACACACATACAGTGGGGCAAAAAAGTATTTAGTCAGCCAATTGTGCAAGTTCTCCCACTTAAAAAGATGAGAGAGGCCTGTAATTTTCATCATAGGTATACCTCAACTATGAGAGACAAAATTAGGGGGAAATCCAGAAAATCACATTGTAGGATTTTTAAAGAATTAATTGGTAAATTCCTCGGTAAAATAAGTATTTGAAGAGTTCAGATGCAAAAGCCGCTAAACGCCACCTCCGTCAAAAATGAGAATGACATTGAGCGAATGCTTACTGCACATAGTACACGTTCAACAAATATTTTCGCTTCAAATCCTCTAAATCCCAGCATCAACCCATTCAGAAATATCGGTTTGTTGGCAAAAGCCTCTAAACGCCACTTCCCTTTGGCAGCAAAACTCGCTATGTTCCGAGAACCAATCAGAAGGCGCGACTCGAATCATATGATTTCGGATTTCGAGCGGTTTCAATATAGCGGCGCGCTGAGGAGCCGGGTTTTCTGTGAAGATTGTTTTAGATTCAGATTCAGATTGAGATTTTTAACATAAAAGACTGACATTAAATAGCAGAAGAAAACGTTATTTACCTCAAAACTCTGTCCATTATAAGGCAAAATAAAGTATATACAGTGGAAATGGCTCGGTCTCAAGTGTAGCATGCATTCGTAACAGTTTTTCGTGCAATGCGGTTACTTTGAAGGAATCTGATTTATTATACATCAAACAACAGCTCTATTTCAGAAACGACAAAGTCAAACAAGATGCCATTCTTCTCTCTCATATGGATGTTATGCCAGATGTATGTATTTTAATGCATTTTTAATGTTGGGTTGTTTGTGAAACGTCTGTTTTTTGTTGTTAAAATAAACATGCTGCCATTTTGTGCCATTGTGGTTATACTGTATGAATCTGTTCTTTTTTTTTTTTTTTTTTTTTTTTTTGGGGGATTTTTGCCTGTATTCAGACAGGGTTTCTAGTTGCATCTTTAGTGATTTTTCAACTAGGCCTATTTACTGTCTTGTCCCAAAGAGGTGGATTTAGAGGTTTTTGCAAAAAAAAAAGCACAAGTGGATTTAGCTGGTTTTGACGCAAAAGAAAATCTAACTTGTTAAAAACCAATGGATTGTCTAAAGTGAGATTTTTGAAAAAAAAGTTATTTTATTCACGAACTAATTAGATTTAGATTTAGATTTAGTCATTTTGCAGACGCTTTTATCCAAAGCGACTTACAATTTGGGGAACACATGAAGCGATTCATCTTGAAGAGGCAATTCGACAAAGGAAGTGCTTGTAACACCAAGTCTCAGGCATTGTTTAAATAAGTACAAGCTAGCAAGGGAAGGAATAAGTAAGGAGAAAGATTTTTTTTTTTTTTTTTTATGTGTAGGTTGAAGTAATGATAATTACCTTATCATTACCTTTAAAACGAAACTACTCAGCCTGATCATAAGAGCCTGGTAAAAAAAATGCTCATTTAAAAGAAAAGAAGTCTGATGGATTTAGAGGGTTTTGCATCTGAACTCTTCATTTGGTCACCTACAAACAAGCAAGATTTCTGGCTCTCACAGACCTGTAACTTCTTCTTTAAGAGGCTCCTCTGTCCTCCACTCGTTACCTGTATTAATCTGTTTGAACTTGTTATCAGTATAAAAGACACCTGTCCACAACCTCAAACAGTCCAACTCCAAACTCCACCATGGCCAAGACCAAAGAGCTGTCAAAGGACACCAGAAACAAAATTGTAGACCTGCACCAGGCTGGGAAGACTGAATCTGCAATAGGTAAGCAGCTTGGTGTGAAGAAATCAACTGTGGGAGCAATTATTAGAAAATGGAAGACATACAAGACCACTGATAATCTCCCTCGATCTGGGGCTCCACGCAAGATCTCACCCCGTGGGGTCAAAATGATCACAAGAACTGTGAGCAAAAATCCCAGAACCACACGGGGGGACCTAGTGAATGACCTGCAGCGAGCTGGGACCAAAGTAACAAAGGCTGCCATCAGTAACACACTGCGCCACCAGGGACTCAAATCCTGCAGTGCCAGACGTGTCCCCCTGCTTAAGCCAGTACATGTCCGGCCCGTCTGAAGTTTGCTAGAGAGCATTTGGATGATCCAGAAGAGGATTGGGAGAATGTCATATGGTCAGATGAAACCAAAATAGAACTTTTTGGTAAAAACTCAACTTGTTGTGTTTGAAGGAGAAAGAATGCTGAGTTGCATCCAAAGAACACCATACCTACTGTGAAGCATGGGGGTGGAAACATCATGCTTTGGGGCTGTTTTTCTGCAAAGGGACCAGGACGACTGATCCGTGTAAACAAAAGAATGAATGGGGCCATGTATTGTGAGATTTTGAGTGAAAACCTCCTTCCATCAGCAAGGGCATTGAAGATGAAACGTGGCTGGGTCTTTCAGCATGACAATGATCCCAAACACACCGCCCGGGCGACGAAGGAGTGGCTTCATAAGAAGCATTTCAAGGTCCTGGAGTGGCCTAGCCAGTCTCCAGATCTCAACCCCATCGAAAATCTTTGGAGGGAGTTGAAAGTCCGTGTTGCCCAGCAAATTTTTTCTCATTTTGTCTCTCATAGTTGAGGTATACCTATGATGAAAATTACAGGCCTCTCTCATCTTTTTAAGTGGGAGAACTTGCACAATTGGTGGCTGACTAAATACTTTTTTGCCCCACTGTACATACAGTATATATTTTGAAAATATTTACATTTATATATTTATATTCTTATATTTTATATTATATATAAATATATTTAATATATAAACCTAACATATTTTTCTTAAATATACACATGCATGTGTTTGTACATATAAATATACACAGTGTATACACATTATGTAAACAAAAATGTTTATTTTGGATGCGATTAATCGTTTGACAGCACTAATATACATATTTTGTCTAATATATATATATATATATATATATATATATTGTGACGCGTGTCCCGAGCTCTCGTCAGCGTCGCCCTGGAAACGAATGAGGAACACCTGCACGCCATCAGCACGGGCTGGCCGGTCAAAGCTGAGCCCAATCAAGCGCCAGCTTAAAGGCTGCCGAGTCACACCTGATAACATTCCTCTTGCTTTGTCTACAGAGAGCAGTGTGTGACCGGCCAGCCAGGACCCACCCGCACAGCACTGGACCCACCCGCACAGCACTGGACCCATCGCACTCAGACCCACGGAGGACACAGGTTTCAGCGCACAATTCGACCCACCCAGGACACACGGATTCACTCAAGCTTGCACAATAAATGCACCCTTCGGGGCCTTTATCGAGCCAAACTTGTCGTGTGATTCTTCCTCCCATCACAATATATTATATATATATAAACTGAATAGGCTAATCTTAAACTAAGGATAAATTAAGTTTAGGTTTCCAGATTATTTATAGTATAGATCTACCTGAAGACATCACTGTCATAAATGCTGCATGATCAACATGTGCAGTCATGATATACCTCAGGATTTTATCTGCAAAAAAATGTTGTAAAATCATGAAAAGAACATAAACAGTAATAAGACAAATAATAGTAATACTTGTCTAATCCCTTTTAGCTTTATGTATAGATACGACAAATCTCAGTAGACACAGATATTATGTAAAATCTGAATATATGAGTTTTATACAGCAATTTATATAAAAAAATTAAAAAAACAACCTGGTAAATATGTGGCTAATGGTGTAACCCAATACAACCTCAATGTCCCCAGAATATAGAGCACACAGCAAGAGATGCTCTCATACAAAGAACCTGAAACACATTATTTTGATGATTCAGAAATATACAAATATAATTGGTATAGCCATTCTAAATCAATTAAGAGACACATTTTAGACAGAACTGAATTAAGTTGTAAGGTCTATGTTGGATTTAGTAATAGATCTCAGATAAAATAGTCTTGATGAAATACCTTCAATAAAATGCCAGATGATTGAAGTCAACAGCATAGTAATAAACGGGCAAAGGAAAAGACAAACTTGAAGACACAGCCTTGTCTCTACAATGAAGATACATAACAACTCCAGTTAGAAATTAATAATAAATATATATATATATATATATATATATATATATATAAATCATCTTAATTTCATATATAGAATAAAGAATGTAGAATACATTTTTGAAACCTATTTCTGATATAAGCATACCTGGATTTTCTGATCTGGAGTAAACAATCCAGCAAAGCAGAAGTGCAGATACAGATGCAATAATACAGAGAATCAACACAGTTGTGTGTAGCCAAGAGAAACCTGTCAAACAAACTTCAGTTACACAATGTGTGACACTGTATGGAACTAAACAGCTAAATGGAACTCAGGAACTGAATTCTGGGGTAAGCCAATATATTTAGAATTTTTGCTGCTGTACCACTCTAGATAAACAAGGTTTGATTAGGGTTCTAAGTAGAATGTTTGTGTGTCAAAAAAGGTGCTACAAAAACAAAACATCAACAAAGAACCTCTCTGGCATAAGGAGGTCTAGGTAAATGGTTCTCAATTATTATTATTTTTCCAGGACACAGGTTTGCATAGGTCTTTTTGTGCATTTATCAACTGATACAACAGTTTCCAAAATTATTGACTGCACAATACAAACAAAACATCTCTCAATAGTCAAATGTAGCAAACATTTTAAATCAAATTATTTTTAATTAAATTAAATTAATTTAAATGAATTATTATTACAACAAAATGCATAGGCCTGTTTTTTTTTTTTTAACAAAAACAAAATCCATTACCAGGTTTGGAAAGTTTATATATACATTAAGTTTATTTGAGGTGCCCTTTGTAAACTATTGTGTATGGAACGCTTTAGTGGCTCCTGTAATTGGGACTTTGCGATTGATCCCTTTAGATTTATGAATAAACATTTCTTCAAAGAGTATAAAATTGTTAATAGCACAAGTTTGTGTGGTTTACACTGTTTTCTTATTTATCTGTGACTCACCCAGTTGCACCAGTACTACAGTAGCATTGGCTGAGAGTCCTCCAGCAAACACTTGACACATGTAAACTCCTTTATCCTCAGTTCTGACACTCTTCAGTCTGAGAGAGAAGTTTCCTTTGGGGATTTCAGCAGTGAAGAACTCAACTCTGTCTCTGTATCGCTCATCTGATGAATCTGATAAAGCCTTATTGTTTAGGAAGAGCAAAACCAGAATATCTTCATCTTCATCTGTTTTCTTCCATGAAACCTCTTCAATGTGTTCAGGTGTGATGTGAGAGTCTACAGAGCAGTTCAGAGTAACGTCTTCACCCACAGACGCAGGTATGGAGCGATTCAATACTGATACTAGCAAACGCTCTGGAAGAAAGAACAGCTGAAATATTACAGAATGAAATATAGCCTAGTTTTTGTTTTAAATTCCAATGTAGGAAATGATTCACACTCACCAACATCTTTTATTTCAACTAAAGTTTTCCCTGCAACCTGCTGACTGTAAACCTTACATCTGTAAACCCCTTTGTCTTCAGCTCTCAGATCGTCCAGACGGAGGGAGAAGTTTCCATGTTGAATCTGATCAGTAAAGAAATTAGCTCTACCACGATAATCTTTGTGCTGTCTCTCTGCTCGACTCTCACCATCTTGATACAGATGAACCAGAGTCTCTGAGTCTGTTCTTTTCCACACAACTTTCACTTTTTCTGCTTCTAAAGACGTCTCAACATAACAGGGCAAAATGACTGAACCTCTCAGAGGTACAACCAGAGGACCAGAGGGACCTCGAACAATAAACCCCAGGGTATCTGTGTGTTTGAGAGAGAGAAATAAATATAAGTATTGTTATAAAATTACAATAGACCTAAATATAAATAATTACGTGAATTGTTTTATAAAAATAATAATTTTTGAAATATTAGGCTATAATTTAAGACACACGTAAGCATATAATTTAAGTTGTTTTCTGAGGGGCTCAGTAATTATTCATTAGGGTGCTCAGACCTCTTAAACCACATGCGTCTTGAAAGTACTTTTAAACACCGTTCAAAACAACAGGCACACGCTGTACACCCTGGAAATGGACATTTAAATGTACGTTCTCTCTTAAATGATGAAAGGTTAGCTAAAAAAGGACACATGATTACCATGTAAAAGGCATTTTGCTTTTAAATGTCATATAACTTTAACGAGAGTGATGAAAATTTATAGCATTAAATCTAAACAAACAATACATACCATCAGATATTACAAAGTTGAGCATCAAAACACACTGCAGGAAATGCATCTTAAAATGCATTCTGACGAAAAAAAATGCACTCTCATTATTTCCAGTGTAAATGATAAGAAATGAGCAATTTCTTATGGTTCTCTAAGTACGGCACAAAGACAACCGTTTTGCTTTTCTTTTTGTGAATTTCGGTCTCTTGAGGAAGTGGTTCAGCAGCTGAGCTTGCATGAGTGCAGACTTTGGTGAGTGTACACCTGGTAAACAGGAAATGTGGTTGAAACAATACATGGTAGTAATACATAATTATATAAAACAAAACTGTGAACCCATTAATTACTTATAGCATTCCTGGTAAAAATATATAGTATTAAACAATTGGAAAACGTTTCATTATGTACATTTCCAAGCAAGAATCCAATTACTGCTTTTGACTTGTCACATTGCAATCACAATATATACGAATATAGTTTATTTACAGCTTAAGTTTTAAGTTATTTCTATTCATGTGTAGCGGTCATTTACGGTCGTTTTTTATTTTAATTTCGGTGTATGCTTTACTGTTACATGTATTATTAACATTTAAATAAAAGTTAAATATTCTCAGCAAGTGTCAAGTCTTAACATGTTATTAAAATTAATGGTAACACTTTACAATAAGGTTCATTAAGCATTAATGTATTAACTAACATGAACTAATCTTCCTTTACGTTAGTTAATGAAAATACAGTTGTTTATTGTTTGTTCATGTTAGTTCACAGAGCATTAACTAAGGTTAGCAAGATTAATAATGTAAAGGAATGGAAGTGTAATATTACCTGAAAAATATTGTTGTCTCTTTTTGTCTGATTCTGTTTTCTTTTTTGTTATTTTTCAGGATCGCAGGAACAGTGATGAGAGGAGAAGATCCGAAAAGTCAGTCGCTCACAGCCACAACGACTCTTCAAACTATGAGATGAGGAAAGTGGCTTTTTTATAATGCTGATAATGTGTGTGTGATTTAAGAAATAATAGCTGAAGTGCATATTGTAGCAATCTGATTTATAATAATTGCATGCATGAATTTGCATGAACTTGATGAAAATGATAACTTAAAGGTCCCATACTGTACACCTTTCTGGAGTTTTATTTTAGGTTTTGATGTCCTTAAGAATATATATTTGCGGTATAAGTACTGTAAGAATCTATAGTCTACCTCGACCCAGCTTCCACTCCACAATATGTTTGATCATGCTCATTTCCCAAAATGGCTTAATTATTATAGAGAAGAAGAAAGTCAACAGTTATGTTGTTTGTAGACCATTTGGGATGATCACATCCTGAGCAAATGGTGACCAATTGTAGAATGGGAGCAGGTGTGGGACACTGAGAACCACCTCAGACAAAGTGGTGTCAGAACTTACAGGTGCATCTCAAAAAATTAGAATGACGTGGAAAAGTTCATTTATTTCAGTAATTCAACTCAAATTGTGAAACTCGTGTATTGGATCAATTCAATGCACACAGACTGAAGTAGTTTAAGTCTTTGGTTCTTTTAATTGTGATGATTTTGACTCACATTTAACAAAAACCCACCAATTCACTATCTCAACAAATTAGAATACTTCATAAGACCAGTAAAAAAAACATTTTTAGTGAATTGTTGGCCTTCTAGAAAGTATGTTCATTTACTGTATATGTACTCAATACTTGGTAGGGGCTCCTTTTGCTTTAATTACTGCCTCAATTCGGCATGGCATGGAGGTGATCAGTTTGTGGCACTGCTGAGGTGGTATGGAAGCCCAGGTTTCTTTGACAGTGGCCTTCAGCTCATCTGCATTTTTTGGTCTCTTGTTTCTCATTTTCCTCTTGACAATACCCCATAGATTCTCTATGGGGTTCAGGTCTGGTGAGTTTGCTGGCCAGTCAAGCACACCAACACCATGGTCATTTAACCAACTTCTGGCTTTTGGCAGTGTGGGCAGGTGCCAAATGCTGCTGGAAAATGAAATCAGCATCTTTAAAAAGCTGGTCAGCAGAAGGAAGCATGAACTACTCCAAAAGTTCTTGGTAAACGGGTGCAGTGACTTTGGTTTTCAAAAAACACAATGGACCAACACCAGCAGATGACATTGCACCCCAAATCATCACAGACTGTGGAAACTTAACACTGGACTTCAAGCAACTTGGGCTATGAGCTTCTCCACCCTTCCTCCAGACTCTAGGACCTTGGTTTCCAAATGAAATACAAAACTTGCTCTCATCTGAAAAGAGGACTTTGGACCACTGGGCAACAGTCCAGTTCTTCGCCCAGGTAAGACGCCTCTGACGTTGTCTGTGGTTCAGGAGTGGCTTAACAAGAGGAATACGACAACTGTAGCCAAATTCCTTGACACATCTGTGTGTTTATTTTAATTTATTTAATACACGAGTTTCACAATTTGAGTTGAATTACTGAAATAAATGAACTTTTCCACGACATTCTCATTTATTGAGATGCACCTGTATATGGAAAAATAAACCTTGCCAGTTAAAAAAGGACATTATATCAGGCAAAAGAGTACAAGGTGGTTTAGAGATGATTGATTTTTTTGACATTAATAATACTTTTAAACTTAATTGGTTAAGAAACTGTCTAAAAAATTATAATTCTATGTGGTTCTTTATCCCACAATGTATCTTTCAAAAACATGGAGGGTTATCTTTTCTTCTTAGATGTAATTTTCTTCCAGGAAAGTTACCGATTAAATTATCCAAATTTCACCAGCAAGTATTATTGGCTTGGAAAATTTGTTTCCATCACAACTTTTCTCCGCATAAAATGCTTTTATGGAACAATTGTCTTATTACTTCCAGGAATAAATCGTTATTTTTGCACAGGTGGTTTGAAAGGAATATATATTTTGTTATAGATATGTTCTATGAGAGTGGAAACATTCTGTCTTATGAAGACTTTATGCATGTTTACAATTTTCAAGTTTAAAGAATTTCAACAAGTGGTTAAAGCTATTCCAAATGGGTTGATACAACTAATAAATAATCACCTCTCTTTTGGAAGCAATGAAAGGATATTTCCAGAATTAAAAGTTGATGGTAAATATTTTCTTCGTCTTGTAATAATAAACATATTAGACAAATTTTGCAATCAAAACATAAAATCTCCCCTAGAGGAAAATTCTTTTGGAATGCAAAAATCTCTGATATTGCTTGGAAAGCGACCTGATCAAATCCTTACAAATTTTGTATTTTGAATAAAGTTAAAGAGGTGCATTTTAAAATACTTCACAAAATTTACTCATGTACAGTAGCTCTGTCTAAATTCATGGACATTGACAACACTTGCAGTTTCTGTAACACACATGAGGAAGACTTGTGTCATTTGTTTTATAATTGTGATTTGTCTCGTAGATTTTGGTCTGATGTTAGTGCCTTTCTATTTTTGCAAAGAAATGTTAATTATATGCTATCTTTAAAAGACGTTATTTGTATTGATTGACACAAAAGTAAAATGATTGAGTATGTCCTTAACTTTTACATTTTGCAAGGTAAATATTATATTCATAAACAGAAATTTGCAAAATGCACACCAAAATGTAATCGATTTTTATCAGAAATGGAAGCTTTGAAAAAGTCTCTAATGCAAATTAATAACAAAAAGAATGACATATTGTTGGATTTCATGGAGAATTTTTTTTTTCTGATATAGCTCCCCCGATGCAATCTTTGAATATGTCCTAAGGAAAAAGGAAGAAAATTTGCATTATTGTTTAATTGTCTTATTTTTTATTTATCCCCATGTGGTTATGTGTTTATTTCATTTATTTATTTTTCTCCTCTGAAACACTGTTCTACAGTTTAAGATTGCTATTATATTTTGTGTATCTGGATTTACATTTTGGTAATGTTCAATCATTCTTCAATTAAAAAAAAAAAAAGGGAGAACTGGAGGCGGCCCATTTAAACCAGCGCAGATTCGGCTAAGTTACATAAGAGCTTAAAATATCATCTTGTTGTGATGTTGGGTGCCAGAATCGATGTAATACAGCCTTAAATTAGAAATTTGATTGCATGCTGCCACTGCCAGACAAAAAAACAGACGACAGCTGTGGTTAAACGAGATAAAACGAGCGGACTGGACCGAAACGATTGTCAAAAATGCTTGCGTTTGCAGTGCACACTTCTTATCAGAAAAGGGTCAATAAAGTATTGTCTTTTACTGTTGTCTGTCTGGGGGTTTGGCAAAAGGAGGGTGGTCGGTGCTCGGGGGGATGATTGAAAGCGGTGACTGAGTAGTTCGGACGTCACATTTTTACGGAAGTCACAAGGGCTTGTGAATAAACACAGCTACTTTATGCAGGTTGTGTGCATTTTACTGTGGATTGACTGCTTTGAAACTTATATGGTAGTTACATATCCCCTAGACCTCAGTTATCATGAAAAAAGCCAGGAAATTTCAGTTTTGACAATATGAGTTCAAAAGCCTGAGTTCAAAAGGAAAAAAAACTGGGTTTTTGTTAATCAGCGTGTATTTAATTCTCATTATAAATGTTTACAACATTTATAATAATAATTAAATGTTTCTTGAGCAGCAAATCAAGAATGATTTCTGAAGGATTATGTGACACTGCAGACTGCAGTAATGATGCTGGAAATTCAGTTTTGCATCAAAGGAATAAATTACATTTTAAATATATACTCAAATAGAAAACAGTTATTTTAAATTGTAATAATAATTCTTTAAATTGCACTTTTATTGTATTGTTGATCAAATAAATGCAGCCTTGGTGAGCAGAAGAGGTTGAAAAAGGTGCAGAAAGGTCATTTGGTTAGTATTTATGTAAACTCACTCAGATTCTTGAGTAATCACAGAAAGGATGCTTGCAAAACATGCAAAGGTGCGGATCTGAAAGATGTGACACTAAAATGATTAAACATACTGGTAATCTAGCAGTATGCATCTTTACAACAGATAGCAGTGTCAAAATTAAGGTAGTTCCTAAAATCTTGACATTTGATCAAGTACAGTACTTTACACAGACAAACGCCACTCACATTGTCTTTAAAAAATGTTAAAATCTGGTCTGATTTTTGTTTTGATCTACTCTTGGCACATTGTTGGATCAGTTTAATCTTTTTGCTCTACTGACTGCACACAGTTTGTAGGTTATAAGGGTTGAAGATCAGATCTATGACTGGTGAGAGATCCAGCTCATTAATAATCTGAACCAAACCTCAAAGTGCGTGCCGAGGAATCATTATTGACGAGGCTATTGTAATAAATAGTTATAATTCATTTCAGACTATGGCCAGTAAGTGGTGCTGTTTCAAAGAGTTACAATGACCAGTTTTCACTTGTACACACCATCATTCATTGATTGGGTTAGAACAGCTGATTATATCACAAATCTGTAAGCGACTTTTGACTGTTATTGTCTGAAGCTGTTATTAACACTTTTGACTGTTGATAAATTTCATAACAGTTTATAATATGGTTCTGACCACACTGTAAAGTTTCAGGAGTGACAACTGCATTAAAATAAGGAGTGAATCCCCCAAATTATGGTTTTGTGTGTGTACTTCCAGGCAGGTATGTTTAGGAAAAGTTGGAGCTAAACTCAGGACACCGGCCCACCAGGACCGAGTTTGGAGTCCCCTGGTATAGCCTATGCTCTGCAGAACACTTCTCACGCAGTGTTGCCATGCCCTCTTTGTTTTAAATGTCTATGAGAGTGTTGTTTGTGCATAGGTCACAAAACGATCTGGTTCATGAACTTATAAAGTGGGAACTTGGTCATATTTTGATGTTAAATATTTGTATTTATTTTGGTTTATTATGAAGTTGTTTGTGTTATTTTTCTAGCAAGATCTGGCAACACGAATGAGTAAGTGAGTAAAGACTCACCTACTATTTCTTGTACCAGAGACACGTCTCGAATGGGCGAGAGTTGAAAGAGTGAATCTTCTCATCTACTCTGATAAAGCAGCACTTATGAAGGTCTGGTTTGTGTGGTTTCAAATAGGAAATACTCTTGAATTCCTGTCTGTCTAAGATGAGTAAAGGTCTTTGCACACTGAGTCCAAAATTTTCGTACGTTAAAAATAAATACGATGACGTTGTGTCAATCACGTTTGCATACTGCCTCCGAAACCTTCGTCCGTCATAAAAAAAATTTGGATCAGGTTCGATTTTCTGCGTTTTCGCATCCATAGCAAGCATTTTGATAGGAAAGGATGAGGAATATGAAAAAACCCATGCGAAAATCTCGGACTCAGTGTGCAATGGCTTTAAGACTCGTGTATAAACCCTTACATATTTTTCAAATGAATACACTAAGAAAATGTTCAGTGAACTTAATCAAACTGAGATAAGCTTTTCTAAAGTTCACATAAGAAGACTTGAATAATTAAATGTTTTGTTGAACAAACCTAATTAATTAGAATTTCTCAATTTACTACTTAAATTAGGCTAATCCTTTTCATTTAACTGCTAGCTACTAATACATTTTTCTGACAAAAAATTATTGAACAAAACTGATAAAAAAAAAAACATTATATTTGGAACTGATGTACATGATTTTATCACGTGAATTCAATTTTGTTCAGCACACAACACATTACTTCATTATGGTCTTGGTTGGTTTTTTTAATAGAGCACAGTTCAGGTCACTTCTGTTTCCAGAGCTTTTCAAACCATACACTGTAAAAAGTGCTAAGTTGACTTAACTTAAAAAAAATTGAGGAAACCCGTTGCCTTAACATTTTTAAGTAAATGATAATTAAAAAAATAAGTTAAGTAAATTGTCAAGTTCACTTAACTTTTTTTTTTTTTTTTTTTTTATTATTTACTTAATAATTTTAAGGCAACAGGTTTCCTCCATTTTTTTAAGTTAAGTCAACTTAGCACTTTTTTCAGTGTACACAGTGTCACACCAGAGATCTTTCTGACCTTTTCTTGTCTTGACAGCAGTGACTCTAAACTTCTCGTATGGAGGAATCAGTACCTCTTTCTCATGAGGAAGCTTAGAGTATTTTGGCACATCAGCTCCTTCACACGTGTGGATTTCAAAACAAGATACATTTCCAAAACTGTGCTTTTTTATGAACAAGAGAGGAAGAAGCAAACTGGCCAAAACTAACCTCTTTGTTCAGAACATGCTTATCAAATTCAGCTTTGGTACCACGAAAAGTTGAATAACATTTATTTTGAGTTTTCTTCAGAATCTGTATCGCTTCTGTTAACAGAAAGTGAAGTGAATACCATTTGTATCTCATTTGTTTGTAATGTTTTTTACCGTAACGAGTGTCAGGATTAAAATGCTTAAATAAATTACTATCACTGTACACATAAATAGCAATTAAATTATTATTTGTCAGGTCTTTGTAATTTTGGGTCTTGACAAAGTCTTTCGCTTTTTTCCAAGCAATTTTAAAATCAGTTGAGCTGTTGATTTCCTTCTTTAGATATGTTGTCTTTACCAGGTTTGCCATTTTCTCTCTACAACCCTCATATTGGTCATCAACTGAATTTGGTTCCATATCCAATGGAAACATCTTTTCAACAGCAGCAGCAGCAGCTCTGTGATCCTGCAGCATCAGGAATCATAATGATTAATCATCAGTATTTGTGACTGTAATATTCATGCTAAGCTTACCTGTCCTGGAGCAACTAAAATGAGAAGAAGAGCTTCAGTAATCAGCTGCATCTTGATTCAGTCAAATCCCTCAGATGATTCTAGTAGATCTAGTGAAGCACAGATGCTGAAAGACAAGAAACATGACAGGATTTCATATGCATTTAAACCTGTGATGTTCACTGATATATTGACTTTGACTTATACTGACCCCAAAATGACCTGAGAATACTGTAGTCTGTTTACTTTTCAGGAGTTCAGGAGCAACGACGAGATGAGATGATCAGAAAAGTCTGTCGCTCACATTCAGATGCTAAAAAGGTGTCTGTCTGTGTGGGAAACAATAGCTGAAGTGTGATGATGGTGCATCAGCTTATTTATCAACTCAACTGTTAGCTGTTTATAATGCAACACCTGTAAGAGTCTGGTTTATATGTGGTTTAAAAGATTATTTGTTTTTAATTAACTTTAGTCAAATGTATTTGCAATCAGCTGTAGCCAGCTGTACTTATATTTACAAAAGTGTGAACCAAATGACCCATATAATTAGCCTCTTAGGTCAACATCAGGTCAATGAATCATGGGCTCTCCATGGGAGAGGTCCTATCAGGTCATCATAAGGTTGCTCTATCATTGGCTCTCCATGGGGTGTTATTGTGTTGTTTGTAGCACATTTGTTACCAGGTATAAAGGTCTGGTCTCACAGACAGTACCTTGGGTTAAGATTGTTTGAAGGATTGACATGCTAACATCACTACTGAAGAACTGCTACACTGCTACCTTCAATAAATTCTTCTCCCCACAAGAACTTTGGTCAAGCTTACTTATTTTATGTTTTAGAGAAATCTAGTACATTGGCGAGCCACCCAAAATACTGCTCAGCCAAATACAGCAAAATCTAACTCCAGGCTCAGTCAGAAAACAGTCTCGTCTGGCCAAACGAATGAACATGGTGTGATTATTCCAGGCTGCGTCACAAGACAGATTATGGATTGATATCATTCAGAATATTTCATCCAACTTCTTCTGCTTGAAGAAACATCACGCTAGCAGGTGAATCTGGTAAAAAGGGTCTGTGCAGAGAGCTTGTCTGGTTCTCGTAGTCTTTGCCGAGGATCTGTGCTGGGGCCATCAATGAGGTCTTCACAGGGATCTGTCATCCAGCTGACATGGTCTCCGCTGACAGTCAGGGATGTGTTGTGGTTGCTCCTGGGTGCAGGTCCACCGTCTGGTCTGGATACGGCTGGATCAGCTGATTACTGTAACCTAGGGATAAGGGTGAGACAGTATATAAGCGACTAATATAAGCACTGATGTCGTTCTTCTTACAAATTAACAAGTACATTAGATATAATGGGATGTGTTGCCAAGTGTTGCTGTTTACACTAATTGGTGCAGCATAAAGATCCTTTAAGGGATTTGAATTATAGAAATGTGATAGTGTGTCATGTGTATGGAAGGTTAAAGAGATGGATCTTTTAAACTCACAGAGTGTGTCTGCCTCCTGAAGTCCACCCTTTTGATCAGCTGGAGCCACCTCTTCATAGTCCCTTGACCTCCATTTCAGCAGCATTAGCCTGAAAGTTTTTCTAAATTGCAGCCTTGAAATATATGTATAAATATATATTGTAAGGTAATTATTAAATCTTAAGCATTACAGTTTTTTTTACAATCATTAGGACCAGAGCCAAAATTCGCACCTTATATGTTTGATGAATGTTCATGCAGCAGCGTAGAATTTCTGTAAAAAAAAAGAAAAAAGAAAAAAGATGTCAGATTACATAGTGTTCAGATTACATTTTTAAATTTGTTTGCTCATAATAATCCCCAGCACAGTAAAATAAGTATGATTTTAATCACATCATACAGCATATATACGCTTAAAAAGTTTTCATTCACTCTAAAAACTGAACCTGCTCAAGTGCAGCAGACAGATTAGGCCTCCATTCAAGAACAAAAGATGATGCACTTACATTTTACAGCTTTCTCTTACGTATCTATAGTGTTTTTCTCTGTCAGAGCTTCCCACACAGCAGTGTTTCCACAAAATAAATATTATTATTAAATTCAGATTGCACATATTGAATTGTCTTAGCAGGTGTAATGCTACAACAGCGTGCTCAGTTTGATTCACAAACAAATGACTCATTTGAACTACATTGCATTTCATCTTCAAGTTCTCAAACACATCTGGGTGTTCATATGGTCACATGTGGTTGGCACTGCAGGACAACCAGCTGTCCTTCCTGTCTCCCTGTAGCACTCACTGTCTTAGGTGTCTTACATTACAGATGATGGCTTTCCTAAAGACACAAGTAGAAAAAAATTATTTAATTTAATGCACAATATTTAAAAATAATACTATTATTGTTTAATACATCAGTACATGTTGGAATTAACATTAGACAAGCTTAATAAGTGATGAAAAAATGTTTACCGTTACCTTTTGTAAACTACTGCAGTTAACTGTTACACTATACAACATTCAAATTTACTGTATACATTTCTATAATGTGTTACTCACTGCATTTATCTGCTGACAAGAAAGCTAGACAACTAATGTGAACTCATATTTAATTATAGCCATATATATATATATATTATACTCAAGGAGCTCATTAATTAAACACAATTTGGAATTCATGACCAAAACTTTTGGCTTGTCATTAGTTGAGTCTTTGTTTAATAATTATTACACAAGTACCATTATAAAACTGTACTTTTCACAATTATTTAATTTACTTTATAATTTACTATTAATTTATTCTGTATTATTCCACCCTTGATATGACATATTATACTTGCTATTATTAATCTATTGTTATTCATTTATTTATTATGGTATTAGGCTACATATAATTTGTGCTATTATAAATCTATTATATCACTTATGTTATCGTGCTCGCTTTTTATATTATTCACTTTA
Source organism: Onychostoma macrolepis (assembly GCF_012432095.1). NCBI lineage: Eukaryota > Metazoa > Chordata > Actinopteri > Cypriniformes > Cyprinidae > Onychostoma > Onychostoma macrolepis. Next base: position 44,049,600 of record NC_081157.1, on the reverse strand, counting down.
CTACAAATTGTAATACATATACTTTTTAATATTACATATCACTTTTACTATACTTTGACTGTGCACAAGCCTAATTAAAATAACTGGAGGCAGAGTTATTTTTTAACTCCATGTAGATCACAAACCACTGAAATCGGTTGATAAATGTAAACGTTATAGTGTTTTTATCCCGAAAAAACCACAGCTCCCCTGTTTACCTCCATTTTTAAGGCAGTCTTGCCCTAACAACAAACATGGAAGGCAGCGTTGACATATCGCAGCAACGGCTCAAAGCGACCAGTGAGGCATCTAGGTGTTTTATATGTCTATGCCACTGATCTATAATAGAGAAAAGACATCAGCAATCAGGCGCCAAGAAAAAAAAAAAGAAAAGAAAAAAAAAAAGATGAAAATGAAGCCCGTGCCTCACTTTCAGGTAAGCTACATTCATAATCCTGTGAAACATTTTTGGGTGTTGAGGTTAATAACGTGTTTTAATATCACATCTAATATTCTCTACGAGTTTCCATGTTCCCTTACGAAACTTGGCTATGGTTTTAACACGAATAAAAATAAATTAAAAAAATCATGGTTCTTGTAGCCATGGTAACCACAAATTAACCATGGTTTTGTTACTTCAAATAATAATAGGCCTATACAAAGAGATAATATTTTGCGTGTGTGTGTGTGTGTGTGGTTATAAAAACAAACCTAAGCCAACAACAGCCTTTGAAATGACTAGCATTACAAATAGCATTACAAAAATTACAAACCGTCAACTTCTAACCATTAAAACCATTAAAAAATGGTTTTCTGTAGTGTGTTTTGGGACATATTCCATTAGGATTTATTGGTTTTAACAAGCCAGCCACCAATAGAAAGAAACCAATTACCAGTAGAGACCAACAGGGCTCATTACAGTTTCCATTAAAACCAATAAAAATCCCATTATAACCAGTAAAACCATTACAAATTTTGTGATGTGTCTATTGTTTTTTTTTTTTCAACAAATGCCTGCAAAGGGAGCCAAAGGCCTGGTAATTGCTGCTGTTATACTTACAGGACGATCATATCCTTGTTTAATAGGCTATTGACCAAACATTTAATTCAAATATCCATTATAAATATCCATTTTTGGCCACATTTTTGCTATAGATGACACAACCTCTATAATTTCAACAAAAAAACATGTGGACATCACAACCCTTACAAAAATTAATCATGGTTTTCGTAGTAAAACTGCTTAATTTTCTTTTGCGTGATTTCTGAATGCCATAAAATCAATCAGACAACTGTATTACTGCCATAGGTAACTGTCTAGAGCTACAATTGTAATTTGTAAATAATAGAATTTAATTACAATTTATTTATTTACTTTCATATTTTATTAAAGTTCTATTTTGACCCCTATAGTAGGCGTATTTTTAATTTTTTTTACTTCCATAATATTTGAGGGAGGGGGCACAACAATACAATCAGGGCCAGCAGCGGCCCTGGGAGCGTGTACCTCATGCACTGTGCACATTTTCTGTTCCACTGTAGAACAGCAGTTTGCTGAACTTTACATCAGTACCCTGGTTATATAATAAGAGTTCGCTGAGGTTTGACATATGCAGGGAGTGAACAAAACAGAAAATTATTTGTATAGGGCGGCATGAGTACTGTTTTTGTAAATTTATGGCCTGTGTTCATGAATATGCGAAACAATTGCATTTCCTCAGACGAACCACAAAGTAATTATCTGTTTTGAAATAAATATTAATATCCAGGGCACAAAATATTGTCTATTATTCACATCAAGTGGAATCGAGCAATTGTGTGCCATGAGAAATAATGCGGTACTCCACAAATGTCAAAATAAATGGGGGAAAAAAATGTGCAAAAGCATTGTGGAAAATATACCACAGTCAGAACCCTTTCAGGTTAGATTTCTCGAAAGTCTGATTTAGCAGATTTACCAGTTTTTCCAAAGTTGTAGGGAAAAAAATTGCACGTAAATCACAATTTCTCTTTTCTCATCAAGGAAAACTAGTCCCGTCCGAAAAGGGCTCTATAACACATTATTGCCTGACCTTGGTCTGTTGGAGTTGGTTTAGAGTTTTTATTTATTTTTAAAGTTATTGATGTCACCGCTCTTCAGACTGAGTCATTAATCAAGCTACACATGTGAGAAAACGTTTGAGCAAGTTGGCACTAAAATGCAAGGTGAACATGACCCTCTGATCAAAAAGATGATGATTAAAGCATTATTTTCCAATTTCATTGTCACAACATTCATTGACTATGTTGCCGTTTAGTTACTGGCACTTGGCCAGTTAAATTTTAGCTACAGTTAATCAGTCATAGGCCTATGAAATCTATTTTTTACAAGCAACTGGTTTTAGTTTAACCAGATCCTGATTTGACTGCTAAAAATAGAAATAAAAAAACCAAGAAGAAACCAAAAATGTGGAAAAGTTTATTTATTTATTGATGATTATTTTCTCTGTCCTCATCTTCTGGTTAAAGGAAGCATCTGTATACAACTATTTTCACATTACTTCCAAGTTCATTACTTAATATAAGTGCTATCATCAGTTTTACTAAAAATATTTGCATGATTTTAAAGTGATAAATGTATTTACATACTTAGTATGCTTTTAAACATAAGAAAAGCAAAGGCACTATATTTATTTATCTAAAAAGTGATAAACATTGAATGTGCTTCCAGTGGAAAGCTAAATGAATAAATGCAATATACAAGCGAAAAAAACAAAACAAAAACAAACAGAGTAACAGACATTTAACAGCAGATATGATGTTAAGACCGTTTGACTGCACATAGTTTGTGTGGGACTGGGTTCAGGGTGAAGCCCACGACTGGCTTGAGATCCAGATCATCTTCAGAAACTCCAGGAGGAGGACTGAAGTGGAAACGCTGAAGAAGGGAGGTGAAGAACAGGAACAGCTCCATCTTGGCCAAACTCTCTCCAGGACAAGCCCTGCGACCTGAGAACAAAAATAAGCAAAGGATGAACTAAAAGCACCTGCAATTGCACAATAAATGGTGAATTTGAAGTCTACTGCACCTGCAGAGAAGGGCATGAAGGCGTCCTTTTTGACAAACTTGCCCTGATCGTTTAGGAAGTGTTTTGGGTTGAAGCTGTCAGGAGTTTCCCATTCATTTTCATCCCTCAATACAGATACCAGTAGCGGCCACACACTGGTACCCTGTGCAAAAAAAAAAAAAAAGATTAATGATTCATGGTGCAAACACATAATCAAAACATTGCATGCTCTTACTGGACCCAGACCTTCTTGATGAAGTATCCATTCAGGTGAACGTCACAGGTGGTTTGACGGGGGGAACCAAGGGGTGCTACATTTGCAAATCTCTGGATTTCATGGATCACAGCATCAGTATATGGTAAGTTCTTCCTGTCTTCCGCCGTGGGCTGACGTCCACCGATCACTCGGTCAATCTCATCTTGGACGTCAGCTTAGAAATTAACAAGACCACAATATGAGCATTTATAACATCATTACTACTTTACTCTGATTGACACTTTGCATGGTTTATAATTAGCTTTGCGGACTTCCAGAATTCAAATTGTTGTAAAATAATGCAATAGTCCTGCATTAAGATGCAACCATACCTTGTATTTCAGGGTATTTGGCCATGAGCAGAAGACCCCAGCGAAGTGTTGTGGCCGTTGTGTCGGTCCCAGCACCAAATAGGTTATTCGTTGTACAATATAAATTCTTTGAATTATAAAAAGAGTCTGTCTTGCCAGATTCCTGCAGAAATCATGACAGTGAAAGCAAAGAAAGTGAGAGGTCAGAATGTAATTGCGAATTTATTTAATTTTTAGAAGCAAAGTCGGCAACACCAGAGCTCCAAAAGTATCAAAGAAATTTATTTAAAAAATTCGCATAGTGTTTTTAAATAAATTTCTTCGATACTTTTGGAGCTTTGGTGTTGCCAACTTTGCATTTCTAATATGCTTCTACTTGTTTTTTAGTCGAGCACCCATTTGAGATTGATGTGCGTGCTGTTGCTTGCTCTTACTGTGAATTTATTTAATTTAAAACTACAGGCAGTACCTCATCTTTTTGCTGTCGTATCAGGAAAGAGTCAGCGATTCCTCTGGGGTCCTGAGGGTTCAGAGTCTTCTTCAGACCATTTATTATTTCCTCGCTTTGTCTGAATGTTTCTTTGACGTTGTTCATAAGACGTTTCTGATTCGCCACAAAAGGACGAATCCAAGGAAACATGTTGTAGAGCTGCAAACAAGCAGAATTGCATAATGAGCAATGTACATACACTTCGACTCCAAAATAAAGCATTAGAAGTCTCTGGGTACCTGAACTGAAGCTGATCCAGTCATCCTCATGTTTTCATAAGCTCGTTTAATCATGCGATGTAACTTAGTGTTGCTATATTCAAATCTGGTGCTGAAGACAATTGCAGAGATGACGTTTGAAACAGCCATGGCTAATGGCAGAGTTGTTTCAAATGGTTTTCCTGCACATGGGTGAACAAGATGTTAATATTTAAATCTGTTTCAGTCACAGCATCATCTTGTGCTTGGGCTTCACAGTCTTACCTTCAAACTTCTCAAATTCCTCTTTTAAATATTGTGTTTCTTCAATGATTATCTCTTCACTTCTTTTCTTGCCCATTCCAAAGTCTCGCAGGTTCGAAAGAGCAAAGCGTCTCATTTCCCTCCAGTTTTCACCATTGGAAAACACAATCCCTATAGAGAAATCATTTATCCATTACTCCAAAGTGCTGAATTAATTTGATATCTACTGAAAAATAAGGTGTTTATTAAATGATCATCTGAAGATGTGAAACCCTCCTTACCATATCCCTGGTTGAAATCATGAAATATGGGAGTAATATCTCGGTCTCCAAACTCCTCTGAAAGGTTCACTAGCGCCTGCTTGACGGCCTTGTAACCTGACAATATCAGCACTTTTTTGGGGCCAAAGTGCACTGTGTAAACTGACCCATATTGTTTTGACAGCTGCAAGACAGAAAAGATGGAGCTATTGAAATTTATATTCTATTGGCATCATCTCATCTATGCTCTGTCTGGTTGGTTTACTAGCAGAACACAGCATTTTTAAATATATGAGATTTTTACTCAATCCTAGATCATTCAAATTATACAGCTTGGTCACAAATCTACCTTAGCTATCATGAATGACCCTCTTTACACCTCATTCTGTCCCAGGTTACCTTCGAACACAGTGCACTGTTGTGCATTTGCCTGCTGGCGTGATGCCCATCTCCACAGTCATTACCATTGACTCTTACCCTAGTCAGTGTGAGAACTAGGTGACATATTTGTCATTTTTTAACACTGTAAGCATGCCAGCAAATGCCTACTTGGCACGTGTACCATTTAAGCAATAATGTACAAGAGGGAATACCCTGACAATGTAGTCTGAAGATCATTAATGCAGAAGATAGATATTTAGCTATGATATTATACTGAATGCTTTACTATCTATCTATCTATCTCATATGACAGTCTATATATTTAATTGAGATACATCCTTGATCTAAATCTATGCCTGTTTAATAGTAAAAGTTAGTACACTGTACGTCAAATCATCAAAACAAAATCAGCTGTCTGAAGCATTTTTGCTCACCTCCCAAAGGCTCAGGTAGGTTTTCTTGAGGTCGAGCGTGTGCAGGTTCCCCACCAGTGGCAGTGGTTTGGGTCCTGGAGGATATTTTTTTTCCCCATCCTGAGAGCTGCAGCTGATGGAGAACAGATAAATAACCAAACACAACAGCAGGGCACCAAATACACCTGTCCCGGAGCCCTCAGAGAGTAATGCTTCTATTAAAGCCATAGTCAGAGAGATCTACCATACACACGCACAGATCAATCACTTGTGTAGGGTTGATGTGGGTTGTAGTCTTGCTCTTATATACCCTGTAGGTAAACTATAGGAGGGGCCATAAGAAATGATCAATAATTAAAAGATTAAACCATCTGAAATATCTCTTTAGTGTAAGAATAACAACCATTTTTATTGGGTTTTTAATTATTTTCATCTTTGTCATACACAACAGCCCTGTTAATAAGAACTCTGTTTTGCAGCACTAAATATAAACACATCATTAAAAAATACATTTAACTTTATTTTTGAAACACAAATAAAAGGAATTTACATGTAAACTGTTCATAAACCCATTCCTAATGAAATTGTTCCACTGAACCAAATCCAAGGATTTATGTAAATGTGTAAAAATTTGTAAAATTTACAAATGCATTTATTTATTTTTTAATAATGAAAATAAAAAATGATCCGCTAAAAGCCTGGGTTGAATTTCATCAGCATTGTTCATAAGTGATTGCTTTATGGTCTTGAATCAGACAAGAACAGCAAATTCCCACAGTGCACTTTGAACACTGACCTGAATTTCAAAATAGTTTAAAAAATAACAGAGGCACGTGCATTGAATTTGTATATATGTGTTAAACTGAGTTGAACGCTTTCAATAGAACAACTTGTCCTCTTTAATAAAGAGGTTTATACAAGGTGACCTAAATTTGTACACTACTTTTTTACCACCTACCTGTTTATCTGAGGTTAAAAGTTTAATATGAATAAACAAAGACATCCCTGCAGATAAAAAAAAAAGAAGTAAAGAAGTCATTTAAATTTTTTTACATTGATTCATGCTCATTTCCTTCTCCTCATTACTTGTTTATATATCTCTTCATATGAAAGGGACTTAAAACAGATGTAATATATATATAATGTATTATTGTGTTATGCATTCATGCAACAAGATTTGTCCATCTAAAAAACAAAAAACAAAAAAAAAAGTTTGAAAAGTTGATCTGGTTGTATATTGATTCATGCTCATTTTCTTCTGCTCATGTCTACTTGTTTATATATCTCTTCATATGAAGGGGACTCAGAATGGATGTGAAAAAAAATCTGATGTGTTATTGTGGTTTGCACTCATGCAAACAGATTTTGTCCAGTTAAAAAAAAGCTAGTTTTCTGGTCTCTCAGTCTGGGCTGCTGACTGCTTTTAAAGGGGTGGTTGACTGTTTTTTTTTTCTATGCTTGATTGTGTTTATGGGGTGCAATCTAACATGTGTTCATGCTTCGTTTTTTTAAAAACACAACATTTTTCACATAATTTACCTTTATTCTCTGTCCCTTCTCTAGTCTCAGCCTCAGGCATCACATCCACGGACCGTTGGCTAAACATCTGATGCATATGGCACACTTATCTGGAAACACTTCAGGAGTGTCGAAGTCGTCGTCGGATTGGTTGAATTCTGCAGGATTTCCGGGAGACGTCGTGACGCCACACTCCCTCACTAAAGAAGAAAGCCGCCGTGTTTACAACTGTGACGACGAAATGCTGAATTTTCGAAAGTATGTGAAATATTTAAAGTTCGCGACATAGAATCTTTCAAATACATCCGAGAGTTTCACACACCGGTCTGTTATTGAGGTGACATTTTCACGCCCCGAAACGTGACGCTGAATGAAACGAACTGTGATTGGCTGTTTGACATGTCGGTCAAACGGCCTCATGGGTGGGCCTTGGCCAATGAAAGCTGCCATCTATTCCAGACCTTCAGCCATCAGTCTGAAGGTCTGGCTATGCGAGACTATCCCTGCGTCCCAATGTTCATACTATCCATCCTAAATAGTATGTGAGATTACAATAAGTGTGTCCCAAAGCATAGTATGTTGAAAAGAGAATGCCAAAAGTGCCTGGATGGTCTACTATTTCAGGTCGATTTTTGAAGTGTGGATTTGTACACAATCTAATGACTACAATTGCCCACAATACATTGCGCTTTGGCGAAGGATTCGGTCCAGAACTACAAACACGAATAAAACGCGTTAGAAAAATTACAAACGTGGCGGATGCGTGCGATCTACCTAACGTTAGAGAGGATTAAAAAAAGGGGTTTGAGTTACTAATAATTAACATTTAACTTTTAAATGCATCATTATGCAGAAAATCTGAGCAGAGTTCTCGGAATGAAAGACCCGCAACTGGAAGATCAATGAGCTACTTCTTTTCTCTCCAATACGGTATGAAATGAAATGTGGAGGATGTTAACTGTGAGAAGATGATTGACAGGCCAGTTTACAGTGACAGGGTGCGTGTAACAGATGAGACAGAGCGGTCCGTTAAAGACGCAGTTGTGTGACGTGATAGTATGTCCCAAAGCTTGCCTACTCTTCTACTACACACCCAAAAGTGTGAGTACACTTTAAAGAGTACATACTTTAAGGGCATAGTATAAGTAGGCACATTGGGACGCAGCATACCCCTTCTCTGACAAACACCTAGATTATTTCCTGATTTTTTGAAGCCCCTCCCTCAGAAATACGCAATTGGCTGAGGTTGTTTAGCTGGTCGAGTGTTGTGATTCACTAAACCGTCTCTAGTGCGCGTCTAAACGTCCCGCCTCTCAGCTCAGCGGCATGTGCTCCAATTGTATTGTAAACAATGGCGTCGTCTATATTGCGTATCAAATTTGAGCCGATTGAGATGCAGAGGATATTAGTGAAGAGGATCGCGCAGAACCTGTGCAAGCACGGCTCTTAATGGTATGTTTGTTTGTTGTTGTCTCATACTTTTAGATACGCTGTTGTTTGTAAATGCTACTGCTTCTGTTAACTTTTAATATACGGTTTTATCCTGATTAAAGCTTTAATACAGTACGGCAACCGCACACGCGTCCATGTATAACGCTTCTCATTGCTATGTGAAAATGTATAATTGGAACAGTTTGTTGGAGCTGATCTGATGATCTGAATGAGAGAGAGAGAGATGCAGAACTTGTGCAGAGCAGGGCGACGCGAGGAACAGCAGTAAGTTGCTTTAGAACATTGATTTTGAAACTTGTGAATCCATTAGAATCATTAGAAGACAGAATCGCGATTCATATATGAATAGATTTTTACGTGCACCCCTTTCTCTTCTCTAAAGCAGCACAGCATGGCCTCGCCCCCTTCATTACGTTTCCCGGGGGCGGGGTTTATCTGGGTTCGTGATGTATCAGACCTGCGAAGTAGTTCGTTGTAGTCCCTTACCAGCCGTTTTTGTGGGCATTAAACTTCTAGAATTTTAAAAGACGATATCTCCGTTTGCATTGAACTTTCAGTGCTGCAATTTTGCAGATATTGTTTATGCTCAAACAGCAACATTACACACTAACTAACGTTAAAAAAGTGAAATCGCAATTAACCACCCCTTTAAAGAAGCACTTTTCGGCTGCTCAGTTTGGGAGATTAAATCACCAGAACACGCTTTTTAGAAGTGTTACCATTTCTTCTGGTGTAACGCAATACCATGATAGCCTGTATGTCAAAAAAAATTGGTGAAAGTCAAGTCACCTTTATTTATATAGCGCTTTATATAATAAATACACTATTTTAAACCATAATATCATGGTACTTTAAGTGTTTTTCATACTCATTGTTGGTCTTACCATTGGGCTTGACTGGGCTGCAGCATGGGCACCACCTTTACACATTTATATGTTATATGCCTGTCAGAAATTATATCCTGGAAAAGATAGGCAGCCTTAAGTTTGCATATACAAATAAACTACAAAGTTACAACGTACTACTAAAGCTGACACATAAAAATATAACATATAACAAACATATAACCAAAAACTGTCTGAACACCTTCTATCTGTACACATTAGGTACACATAAGCAATAAACCTCAAAATAGCACTTTCTGATAGCCCTGCCCATCCAAGCCTCATGATATCATGATCCACAATATCAATGGCCTTTGATAAGTCAATAAAAAGACAAGCACAATGTTTTTATCTAATGACTCCACAATGTCATTTAAAACTTTTAAAATGGCCATAGTAGTACTGTGTGATAACCTTTGACTGCACGCTTAGAGGCATAACCAAACAGCATAAACTGACATTTATCATTACTGTATTTCACATAGAAGATGGACACGCATATAGAATCGTGTCTGCTCCGTTAATTTGCATGGCTTCTTTAAACAGCTTAAGGCTTTTAGCCAAAAAGAGGCCTACTGAATTGATTTGTTTGTTTGTTTGTTTTAAATACAGAAAGACATAGACATAGAGCTTCAATTGCAAGATCCTTCATCATATCCATGTTATTCAGTGCAATCTAAGGAAATATATATATATATATATATATATATATATGTGTGTGTGTGTGTGTGTGTGTGTGTGTGTTTAAATGTAACACATCTCAAACACAGCTCTTTCAGAGAGTTCTTTTCACAGTCAAAGGCGCTTTTGGTAAAAGTGATAAAGAGACGATAAAAGCCAATGACGTCTACTTTCCAAAGGTCTGATTTTAGGTCATTTATTGAGTTGTTGATGATAAATTATGTGTTTGTTCTGTGGAAGTTTCACAATGCAAAGGTAAATGATCTGCTGGTGTCTCTGGTCTCTCTGCTTCTGAAACCAAAGCCACTGCAGCTCTGACTCCTGAATGTTCTTCCAGAGTCCAGATCTCACAACCGGATCCACAGATGCCTTTAGGAGCTTTGGTTCATGTGCCACGTTATTTGTGATCGTATCATGGCTACTTTACATAGCTCCATTCAGGCAAAAAGAGTGCACATCTAGTAAAACACACATACATACATATATATATATATATATATATATATATATATATATATATATAGCTCATTTCTATCCACTAAGTTATGCAATCTGAAGAGTTCTGAGCGCTCTTTCCAGTCTCACTACCATCACATACAGTGGGGCAGAAAAAAAAAAACATTTAATGAGTTCCTTATCTTATAATATCCATCTTTTTCCTGAATAACTGAATAGCGCCACCATGATGGTTTCTAACTTCCATTTGGATGCTGTTGTGTTCCAGTCTCCATACAAATCCATGCTAAAACTGTCTAATAAGATTGACTGAATTAATTAAATTAACTGATTAATTAATAACTTAAACCTTTTCAGAGTAACTAAATATAAAAAGCAGTGCTGTTGTTGGCTGCTAAAGTAACAGCAATAAACTTAAGGAATTCCTGTAGAGTACTTGTTTTACGCACCAGCAAATTTGTCTGTGGGCAGTGTATGCATTGAATTCTGTCAAACGAATTAATTCTGTCATTTTCAAGAGAAAATGAGCATGGATTGCAGTGCCTAAGTTAAAGTGTGTAAAATAATAAAGTAGTGTTAAAATAATGTGTGCTCGTATCATTTTGTGGACAAAATCCTTCGAACAAGATGTAGAATATGTGCTTATCTATTGAACGAATCATGTTAAAATAACTCTTTGATACGTTACTTGCTGCCACCTCCTGGCGGTTTTAGTTACATATTAAATAGTAGTCTTTTTTCATTTGTTTAATATTTCTACATTAAAATGTCATATTTTAAACATTAATATTTTAACATAATTTCTGTGTAAATTCATGCCATGTTCAATATGGATTTTGTTAACACTGATTTCATTGGATTGGTAGGCTAATAGCTACATAGCGTCGTTTTATTCTGATTGAATTTATTGATGTAAGAATCCATAATGACATAAAAGGTCACAGATATGACAATAAATTTAATTGCGTTATTGCTTTATTATCTCTCAACTGAGAGAGCACATAATCCTGTATTTAATTGTGTTATAATAATGACTATTTGTATTTAATATTACCTCTAAACTTTGATTATACATTTGAATATTAATTGTTCTAGGAACCTAATTGTCACGGATCCGTCTGGCACTCTTCACCACGTCATCACTGAACACCATCACCTGAGTTCCTATCCTAATCACCTGCACCTGCTCCCAATCACCACAGCCACTTAGCCTCAGTATAAAAGCACACACCTCAGTCTCACTGATTGTCCGGTCTCGTACAAACACATGAAGAGGACTCTCTGACTAGTTCAGCTTTCTATAGAACTTACCTCCTGTGGTCCTCCCTAATGTTCTGTGTTTCCACGCTCTCTCCAGTCCCGTGCTCCTGAGGTGTGTGCTCTGTCCCTGTGTCTCCTGTTCTCCGGATCATCTGTAAGGAAAGGATTTCAAGTCATCCTCTTCACCAAGCTCCAAAGAAGGAAATCTAAGGACTGTTATTCACTCCAGCGCATCACCCCACATTCCTTCACTACTCCGTTATATTAATAAATATCTTTGTTTGCACTCACCATCTGTGTCACGCCTATTCTGTTACAGAAGACCGGACCGTTTACCGATGCTGGAGTTGGACTCCATTAATGTGTGCCCCGGGAAGGAGGACAATGTTTCTGGAGGTAGTACAGTGTTTATTTTTCAGAATGGCAGAAGTGTTGAGGATTATGTGGAAGAATTTATTGAAACCAATTACCAAGCCATCTGCAGCGACCTCACTTTAATGGATGGTTTCCGAGTTGGGCTAGATGAGGACATTAAAATGCTAATGCCACTAGGTGATCCCAGATGGTCTTTGGCACAGTACCTGGAGTTTGCCCTATGGATTTCAGGGTCAGCATTTCGAGTAGGCATAATGGAGATCGCACCAGCCCCTGAATCCAGTCCCAACATACCGACCACTCTGCTGTTGAGTCAGTCCACCGTTCAACTCTCTAGTCCACCATCCAGCCCATCCACCATCATCTATTCTAGCCCGCCGCCAAAGAGTATGGCAAGCCCGCCAGCGCCTGCTCCTCGCAAGTGCCCGCCAGTGCCAGCCCCTCGCAAGAGCCCTCCTGTGCCTCCGCTGGTCCGGTCCAACTCTCCCGTGACCCTGCTGGTTCCGTCCAGCTCTCCTGTGACCCTGCTGGTTCCGTCCAGCTCTCCTGTGACCCTGCTGGTTCCGTCCAGCTCTCCTGTGACCCTGCTGGTTCCGTCCAGCTCTCCTGTGACCCTGCTGGTTCCGTCCAGCTCTCCTGTGACCCTGCTGGTTCCGTCCAGCTCCGTGCTGCCAAAGCATCCTCAAGAATCCCCGCTGGTTTCCTCCAGCTCCGCGCTGCCAGAGCGCCGCCAAGAGTCCCCGCTGGTTTCCTCCAGCTCCGCGCTGCCAGAGCGCCGCCAAGAGTCCCCGCTGGTTTCCTCCAGCTCCGCGCTGCCAGAGCGCCGCCAAGAGTCCCCGCTGCCAGAGCACCCTCAAGAATCTCTGCTGGTTCTGTCCAGCTCCGCGCTGCCTGAGCGTTCCCAAGAGCCCTTCCAGAGGAATCTCATGCCCAATTTCACCATAAACATTTTTGGGGGGGGGCTATACCCCTGAGAATCCTGCTCCGCCATGGCCTCCCAAGCTCCCTGCTCTGCCTTGGTCGCCCGAGTCCCCTGACCCGCCTTGGTCGCCCGAGTCCCCTGACCCGCCTTGGTCGCCCGAGTCCCCTGACCCGCCTTGGTCGCCCGAGTCCCCTGACCCGCCTTGGTCGCCCGAGTCCCCTGACCCGCCATGGCCTCCAATAGTCTCCTGTTCCACCCTGGATGCCTCCCCAGTATCCCTGTCCTGCACCGGCTTCCAGGGCACCCACCCCTCCTCCCCGGTGATATTGTTACGGCGCAGGACGCGCCTTCCGGGAGGGGGAGGTACTGTCACGGATCCGTCTGGCACTCTTCACCATGTCATCACTGAACACCATCACCTGAGTTCCTATCCTAATCACCCGCACCTGCTCCCAATCACCACAGCCACTTAGCCTCGGTATAAAAGCACACACCTCAGTCTCACTGATTGTCCGGTCTCGTACGTACAAACACATGAAGAGGACTCCCTGACTAGACTCACCATCTGTCACGCCAATTCCGTTACACTAATAGCATGTTATCATTTTTGTGTATTTTGTGCTACTCCAAAATAATGTTCTAGTTGAGGTCATTAGTGTATAGTGCCCAAACATGAACTCATGCCAAAGACTAGCCATGTGTGTACTATTCCTGCTTCAATTGGACAACTATTTACCTGCAGAGTCGTTCACAAGCATGTGAGGTGTTGACCTGAATATAATGATCTTCATAGGCGATAGACAGACAGACAGACAGACAGGATGCAGGTTTTGTAGGTTAATATTAACCTAATCTATTTTTGTTTTGTGTTCAAAGTTTCCTGTTACTGTTTTACATGCAGGGACACATGTTTGTTTTTGCTTTGTAAGAGTTTATGCATGGCAAAAAGACATCCCTTTCATATGTTTCTGAAAAGAATAAGTTGCATACTGTTGAAGATGTTTTAATTACTATTTAATTGTGTTATAATAATGAATATTTGTATTTAATATTACCTCTAAACTTTGATTATACATTTGCTTATTAATTGTTCTAGGAACCCAATAGCATGTTTTCATTTTTGTGTATTTTGTGCTACTCCAAAATAATGTTCTAGTTGAGGTCATTAGTGTATAGTGCCCAAACATGAACTCATGCCAAAGACTAGCCATGTGTGTACTATTCCTGCTTCAATTGGACAACTATTTACCTGCAGAGTCGTTCACAAGCATGTGAGGAGTTGACCTGAATATAATGTTCTTCATAGGCTACAGACAGACAGGATGCAGGTTAATATTAACTTAATCTAGCACTATTTCTTGTTTTGTGTTCAAAGTTTCCTGTTACTGTTTTACGTGCAGGGACACATGTTTGTTTTTGCTTTGTAAGAGTTTATGCATGGCATAAATTCATGTCCATATACCTTTTTCAACACAAACGCACTTCGTGAGAGAGCACGAAAAAAAAAGAAAGGACATCCCTTTCATATGTTTCTGAAAAGAATAAGTTGCATACTAATGAAGATGTTTTAATTACTTACATTAATTAACACTATAAACTACAGGTGTGTTACCAATCAAATGAAATCAGTATCAACAAATAATGGGTCACTGAATCATTGACTTGATTGATTATTATCCGATGCTTTAAAACACCAAATTATTCTAGAATTAAACACCACACTGCGCTGGGAGAATTAAGTGTTCTGCCTTGTTTGGAACAATTTTCGTTGGCAAAATAGAGCAAAAACAGTCAAAATTGTGCTTAAAAATCGTCAATAAATGCAGTCAACTTCTTGTTCGCTGAATCATTAAAACGTCCACGCGCGTTTCACTTTCATAGGGATTGTGAACGCAAATTTCTGCGTTTTAGTCATGACACTTAAGTATAATAATGATTGATAATTGTCATTATTTAAGTATATATTTTCTTGAGTCATGCAGGCCTTCTTATAGCTATTCAAAAGAGGGTGTGCAGCAGGTATAAGCAGCATGTGAGCGCGCAGCTATGGAGATGCCTGAGAGACCGCTAACTTTTGTCACGTCTCCACCAGAAATGGAGCATGTATTAATAAGAATGTTTTCGGTAACGCTTTAGATTACAACCCGCAAATAACTACGTAAGTATACTAAATTTACAGTGTATGTTTCTGTAATTATTGTGTAAAGAATGTACGTGTAGGTATAAGGGAACAATGTGTTACGGTTGGGTAATAAGGCTGTAACAACCAGATATGCAAACTGCAAAGAACTGCGTAAGTAAACTGAAGTTACAGAGTAACGTTTTTGTAATTATAGTGTACCTCCGTGTAGGTATAGGGGAATAATATGCCGACATTTGGGGAACAAAGGGGTAACAACCTGTAAAATTACAATTCACTTATACTGTAAGCATGGCCGCTGGAACTAGGGGTGCTGCAGGGCCGGGTCTGAGATTTTCCTTGTGCCCCTCCATCATCCCCAAGATACTTAATGTTTGTGATAGATTTGGGATTAATTATTTATTAAACTGACCAGAAATATATAGCCTAGTGCGGCTGTATTTTTCTCTCCCTCACGCTGACAGAATTTAATGTGAAATATTCACGCAATATTACCGTAATTTTACATTCCGACTTGTAAAAACCATTCATGTCCTCGTCCTTTTTATGAGCTGTCTTCCGAAGCGTTCTCGCTTCTCAAGATGGCCACCGACAATCCCATAAGCACAGCTCTTTAATTTCTAGTCTCTGGTCAAACGCGCTCAAACAAGCCTAATGTAGGGTATATCACACACATCATAACGTTTTAGTCAAGTAGGCTACCATATTATGACATCAAATATTTTAATAAGACAGAATTTGTATTTAACCTGATCACGTTTAATAAAAAGACATTTTAAGTTTAATTATAACGCAGCACGATTATTCAAACAACAAACAAATTATACAGCGAGCAAAGAACATGTCAAACAATATCACTGACTTCAGTCTAGCGTGAGTGTAAGCACACTAAAAAAAGAGCTAAGCTATAATCAGTGATGTTGTCTGCAGGAGAGGCCGCCCAATGACACACTGGTTGGATACCATCCAGATGGACTTCAGCATGAAAATGAGTGACCTCAAGGAAGCGGTAAAAGACAGAAGGACGTGGAGGATGCAAGCCAATGAAGTAGCCAAGAGTCGGACACGACTAAATGGCTAGAAGAAAACAGAACAACACAGGCAACAGATAATAATAGATAAACATTTATTACACCAGTTCAGAAAAAAGCAAAACAACTCCATACTTATCTTATACAGTTAAACCAAATACTTTTGAAAAGCTTGTTTGAGGCAACATTACTAGTTGTGTTTCAATTAAACAAAAATGTCCAAATGCAAGCACAACAATTACAAAAAAAAGCAGAAAAATTATAATGACTCAAAACTATTGACAGCATGGGCAAATAATAATAATAATAAAATGTCTTAATAATATCCAACAGGACTTGGATTAACAGTTACAATTATGGAGATCCAGGTTCTGCCTTTACATACTGAAAACCATCCAGAAATTGGCACAAATGTAAAAACAAAAACAAAAAACACTGCAAACCTTATAATCCTAACTGGCATCAGAGGTTTGAACTAATAAAACACAAAGCACTTCACTTTTACTGCATAGTAAACCTCAGTTTGCTATTAGAACTCTGAAGGTCTATATTGTGAAAGTGGAATGCAGGCACACACCCTTGTCATTTCTTACGCTTGTAAAATATGGCTTTAAAATACTCAAACAATAGAGTTTTTCACACTGCCAGTAAAGATTTACAATTTAGATATTTCAGCCACAGCCATATCACCCTGCAGCCCAAGACTGGTTGCCCACTGAAGCTAAGCAGGTTGAGCCTGGTCAGTACCCTCCGGGAAAACTAGGTTGCTGTTGGAAGAGGTGTTAGTGAGGTTAGCAGGGGGTGCTCACCATTTTACCGTTAAACCGAGGTCTCTGTGGTCATTAAAAATCCCATGGCGGGAACTTCTGGTATGGCGTCGGGGCGAGTGGCAGCGTAGAGTGAGAGTGTCCTGAAACAAGCAATTATATCTGTAATACCAAAGGCTGGAAAAGATAAGACAGAATGCAGCACATACAGACCTATTTCAGTGTTAAAAATAGATTATAGAATATATGCTTCAATAATAGTTAAAAGATTAGAAAATATAATTCCTGATTTGATTGATACTGACCAAACTGGATTTGTTAAAAGTAGGCAGACACATGATAATGTGAGACGTGCATTATTTTTGTTCAAGAGCAGGATTATAAGGATGAATGTTTTACCGAGATTATTGTTTTTCTTTCAATCACTACCTGTAGAGATACCAAAAAAAAAAAAAAAAAAAAACAATTTAATGACTGGAACCGAATGATTTATATGGAAAAATCAGAAACCCATGGTACGACTCAAAACACTTCAATTACCAAAGGAAAGGGGAGGACTGTCACTTTCCTGTTTGGAGGATTATTATAAAGCAGCACAATTAAGATATATAGTTTGCTGGTGTATTGACGATTGTAAGTGCAGAAAATGTTTGTCTTTTATTTTGTATTGTGATTTTGTATTTCCGGGTGTTTGGTCACATGCACTCAAAAAAATTACTCTTTGAATGAACATAAAAAAATCATGGAAAGGATTTCCACATGATTAACTTGCTTTATTTCAGCATTATGCAATTCTGTTATTCCAATTTAATGTACTTACGTTGGGTCAACTTAATTTATTAAGGTTGATTCAACTTATTTACTATGGTTGGGCACAGCTTAATTTAATAGTGTCAGCCCAACTAATCAGCAATGTTTTGGACCAACTAATTTATTTAAGTTAGCCTAACAAAAGTGCTTAATGCTGAAAGAAAGCCATTTAATCACATGGAAATCCTTTCCATGATTTAATTACATTACTTCAAAGAATAGCTTTTGAGTTGAATAAATTAAAACCTTTTTAACAAACTCTAATGGTGGAAACAACACACAACAAATGAGAAAAGGTGCAATCAAATTGTATTTCCAAAATTATAATGCACATTGTTTTACACAATTGAGTTGCTTGTTGATAACACAAGGAAATATATCTCAAGTTTGTTATGAGAATACAGGGAAATGGGCCCTCTCACTCGCATCCCACTTAATCTACTCTTAACATTTGCACTTTGTACATCTTGCACCTGTGGTTTTATGTGATGGTGAACTCACACAGAAGTTAATAAAAAATATTTACCAAAGTTAGAACATTTTTTGCATAAATATATATTTACATTTTTTACATTGAAACGTAGGGACATTTTTTTAAACAAGTTTCAACAATGTCTACAGTATGGTTGGCATCAAGGGTAAAAACAAGACAAATGGAGATCTTACAATAAAGTTTAAAAAAAATTAAACATAGGTTAGTCTTAAAGGGATAGGCCGAACTATCCCTTTAATTTTTTATGAGAAACTGAAAAAATAATTCAGCATACAGCTTTCCTTAAGTGCCAATAGACTGGACCTTGCATCAGAGAGAACATTTTTTTAATAAAAACAGAGCACAAAAAAACCCCAGATGAACTGAACACTGATATACTGGAAAATGGGGCCCTGTCTTTATACTCACATTCCCCTTCAAGATTTGCACTTACACCTGTAGTTTAATGTGCTGGAGTACCGAAACAACAAAACAGAAGGTACAAGTTTTCTGGTGTAGCTTTTGCTATGGCGATGTTTCTTAACGGAAAGCAGTGTTTTGAGAACTTGTCCTTTGTTGGATAGTTTGTTTCCATCCAATTCCATAATGATCTTCTGCAGAACCTCAAAGTGTACTTGAGCTCCTGGGGTAGCTCAGGTTTAGCGCCAGACAAGCCCCAGCAACATCACCACAGCAAAAGCTACATTGCCCAACTCACTCATCACTTCCACCCCTCCAGGACAATACCAACATCCGCGGGTCATCGCCAGGCTCTGCACCTTCTTGTCGAATGACAAAGATTCCAAATACTGTCTCCGCTATGGCCATTTGAGTGCTTTCATCGACATCCTGTGACAAAAAACAAAATGAACAAGGACAAAGATTTTTTTACTGATGTGCATTACATGCATATTTATAGCACACAATCTTTACAGTATTACTGTAAAACAGCTATCACTAACTTGATCCATATTCATAATATAATAATGCAAATGTAATCAAATAACCAATTGACATTAAAATTGTTTAGCTGAGTCGGTGAAATACTTCAACTAAGCCATACCAAGGGCCTGTCTGTTGTAATCATGAGTTCAGTGTTAGTTATTCCATTCGAATAAAGGTATATTGTCTTATTAAAGGGGGGAAAAAAAGTATGGGGTGTGTGTGTGTGTGTTACTGTCTGAGAGAAAGACAAGGAGAGGCTCCCAAACCGGCCCGGTTATTTCCAAAAAGATCAGTAATAAGTTACTTTACCGCAAACAGACATTTGATACACTGTTTTTGTTCATGTATAGAAGAATTACATGATGAAAAAAAACAGGCCAAATAATTTTTATGTGGTAGTGAGTTTTTATTTAAAGGATAATTCTGGTATTTAGCACTTTGAGTCTCTTTTCTGGTTTATGGATGAACTAGAGTAGTGGACACAGAAATGTTGACGATGGGTCCTGTCTCGACTTTTTGACTCGTTTAGATTCGCCTTTGACCGCTTCAGAGTGGCTGGCTACCGGCATTCACAAACATGTCCTTAAAACAACCCTTAACATTCGTTTTTAAAACTGTGCAACTCACTGAGTGGTTAGTGGTGTTCGTTGATGATTAAAAACAAATATATCGGCGCAATGTATGATTTCAATCCGTGTTATTTGCTATAGTGGAACTATTTTTTCAGATACCTCACAACCGCGTATAAACTTCCGCTCGATATTTGAGTCTGAAGCGCAGTAATATCAACGAGCAACAAGTCCTCCAACAGAAATCAATGGGATTTTACAAAATGCCAAATAAAACACGACAGAAACTGTATTTCGCTACGCTACTTGTTTTTAATCATCAACGAACACCACTAACCACTCAGTGAGTTGCACAGTTTTAAAAACGAATGTTAAGGGTTGTTTTAAGGACATGTTTGTGAATGCTCGTAGCCAGCCACTCTGAAGCGGTCAAAGGCGAATCTAAACGAGTCAAAAAGTCGAGACAGGACCCATCGTCAACATTTCTGTGTCCACTACTCTAGTTCATCCATAAACCAGAAAAGAGACTCAAAGTGCTAAATACCGGAATTATCCTTTAACTGCGAGCCAACTATCGTCACGTATGTTAGCATGAATGTGCCAGCATGACATTAACGGCCTGAGTACAAAAATAACAAACAAGCATGACCAAATATTGCTGAAAATGATGGACAGTCTGCTGATGACTTTATACACATCGTTTTGTAGATGGATGAAAACAGATTTTATCTTACCTTTTCCAAATGCACGCCAGGCAAGTTCTTCATGTGATAATCTCGTTATTTTTTCCGAAGCACGCGGTTTGTCATCTCGCGTGATCTCCCGTGATCTCGCTAATCCATTTTCGGTGCAAGATCAGTCTGACTATATTGAATCACGTTATCTCAACATGACTGAATTTAACAAATGTTAATTTGTTGAATTTCATGCTTATCCTACATTATTTTATCACGTTCACCTTTGAAACATGAAATAATTTTGTTAAAATTACACGTTACGCTTGTTTTAATGTAATAACCAGCTAATTTCCTTTTTTTGAGTGTGGGTGCAGGTGGATATTTACTAGGGGTGTGCGATACTGCAAATTTTGGTATCGATCCAATACCAAGTAAATACAGGGCAAGTATCGCCGATACTGATACCGATACCGATACTTTTTCATTTTTAATAACATGCATTTAAATGACCAATTACACTTTGAAAATTAACAATCACATGTTGATATGACTAAAATATTACATTCACCTTAAAGCTATGTGGATATTTGCATTGTTAGGCATTTTCCACCCATAGAAAAGAGTTATAAAGGGAAAAATTCGGTAAATTTAATGGGTCTGGCTTCCAGTCTAATCTGTTTCCAGCAATTTTAAACTGTACAAAACAGCTCGTTTTGCTGCTTGCTTGGTATTGCAAACTGGTGTTTCTTACCATATTATTTTAATTAATTGTCTTAATTATAAACACACACTGTGGATAGCACAAACAATTTTACCATTTATTGCACTGTTATTTTTCTCATGATTTCCCTACCGTGCCTAATGAAGTGGAAGTCTCGCACATACAGTCTATGAAAAAACTTACTTCAAGTTGAAAAAGGTGTTAGTGAGGCCAGCAGGGGTGCTCACCATTTTACCGTTAAACCGAGGTCTCTGTGGTCATTAAAAATCCCATGGCGGGAACTTCTGGTATGGCGTCGGGCGAGTGGCAGCGTAGAGTGAGAGTGTCCTGAAACAAGCAATTATATCTGTAATACCAAAGGCTGGAAAAGATAAGACAGAATGCAGCACATACAGACCTATTTCAGTGTTAAAAATAGATTATAGAATGTATGCTTCAATAATAGTTAAAAGATTAGAAAATATAATTCCTGATTTGATTGATACTGACCAAACTGGATTTGTTAAAAGTAGGCAGACACATGATAATGTGAGACGTGCATTATTTTGTTCAAGAGCAGGATTATAAGGATGAATGTTTTACCGAGATTATTGTTTTCTTTCAATCACTACCTGTAGAGATACCAAAAAAAAAAAAAAAAAAAAAACAATTTAATGACTGGAACCGAATGATTTATATGGAAAAATCAGAAACCCAGGGTACGACTCAAAACACTTCAATTACCAAAGGAAAGGGGAGGACTGTCACTTTCCTGTTTGGAGGATTATTATAAAGCAGCACAATTAAGATATATAGTTTGCTGGTGTATTGACGATTGTAAGTGCAGAAAATGTTTGTCTTTTATTTTGTATTGTGATTTTGTATTTCCGGGTGTTTGGTCACATGGGTGCAGGTGGATATTTACCTGATTGTGTTTCCTGTTTGACTTGCGTGTGTAGAGAGGGGATGAGTAGGGGAATGCTCACTTTCTGTTGACCTTTCTAAGTTGTTTTTAATCATGCAGTTGTTTGTTACAGCATGTTAATAAATCTACAAAAAGAATGCAACGGATAGGAACACGTCATGGATTTATTTATTTCTGCTTAGCCTCTCAGCAGCTATAGGCTGTCGCTATAACGATTATGATGCAAAATGTACTGGAAACTGGAAAGACAAGCAAGGCTGCTAAGATGGGTGGCATATGATAGAGACGTCAAACCAGCACAGATGGATGTGCGGTTTAAACAATGGATATGGAATGGCATTACATCATATTGTACAGTTTCATCCAAGATTGGTTTAGAAAGCTTCCAACATCTTATTGATACCTAGAGAAACACGATTTCTATAGATATTTACAGCTTAGAAATCACTTTAATAAAAATATTAATAACAAGGAGGCAACTGAATTGAGTCTCATAAACGTTTTTCCTGATGCATATAAAGGTGGTATTCACAAGAAACTGGTGTCAAGAATATACTCGTGTATACAGTCCTCTAAGTCTCACTCTACCTTATATGTTAAAGAAAAATGGGAGAAGGAGGCAAATATAATTCTAACGGAAGAAGATTGTTTAAATATATGTAAGTCACAGCATGCAACCTCTAGTTCTGGTCAGTGGAGAGAATTCTCATGGAAGAACATCATTAGATTCTTTATTACTCCAAAAAGAAAATATTTACAGAATGGCAATCCAGAATTTGCACTTTGCAGCTATCACTTGGTGAGTGATATGTATAGACTTATCTCTTATGTAAAGACTTATCTCTAGTTGATTCATGGCGTTACTTCAATAGCAATGCATATGAATATACATGGAGCAATGTATTAAAGTCTTTAAAATCAAGAATTTATTTATTCCTCATTTCATCCAATCTATTACAACATGTTCAAAACATTTCCCATATGCTCCTTTTACGGATCATCTCTTAATTGAAATGTCCTTGCAGACTGTTCAGAATTCGAATAGCCTCCGTGGCTACTGGAAATTTAATAACTCTCTTTTAGAAAACAGAATTTTCATTAAAAATATTGAAGCTTTAGCCACTGATATATTTAATTCAGAGATAACAGATTTTGTCTCTAAATGGGAGATATTTACATTTAAATCCAGACATTTGGCTATTAAACAAAGTAAGGAAATAAAAAAGGATAGAGACCACATGGAAACAGAATTGTTGGATAAAATTGATATTCTTTGGAAAATTCAGACTCTCTCCCCAATACAGGATAGTGAACTCCATTCATTACAAGCAAAGCTTAATGACTTGTATACCAACAAGGTTAATGGAGCTTTCGTGCGCTCAAGAGCTAAGTGGATAGAAAAGGGCGAGAGAAACACAGCATATTTTTTTGCCCTTGAAAAAAGGAATTTTAAGAGAAAATCATTGTCAGCATTATGTATTAATTACTCCATATGTGAGGACCCTAAATTAATTTCAGAATTTGTTAGCTCTTTTTATGAAAAATTATACCAATCTGACTTCAATTATGATATCTGCAAAGCATTTACTGATAATATTCAAAATGTTATTCCATTGATAAATAATGACTTTAAAAATCTTTGTGATTCTGATCTTAAAAGAGAAGAATTACAGTTAGCTCTCCGACATGAAAAAAGGTAGGAGTCCAGGACCTGATGGGCTTTCGATTGAATTTTACCAACATTTCTGGTATATTTTAGAAGAGCCACTTTTCTTAATGTTCAATGATTGTATTAAAAAGAAAGAATTGGCGACAGCTATGAAACAAGGCTTAATCTCCCTGATCCCTAAAACAGATAAGGATCGGAAATTGATAACTGGAGACCTATCACTCTCTTGAATACAGATTACAAACTGATTGCATTAATATATGCTAGAAGATTAAAATCACGACTAGATCAAATTATTCATGAATCTCAAACAGGCTTTGTGAAAAATAGACATATTAGTAACAATATTCATCTTATTTTTGACCTTTTAGACTATTCTGACCAGATAGAGTCGGGGGCTCTTATTTTATTTTTAGATTTTTGTAAAGCCTTTGATACAATTGAACATGCTTCTTACTTCACTCTCTGAAAGTTTTTGGGTTTGGGAATAATTTCATTGATATTATAGAAATGTTTTACAATGATATTAATAGTTCTATTATTCTGAATACGGGAACCTCTAAAAGATTTGGAATCCATGGTGTACGCCAAGGTTGCCCGATTTCCCCCTTTCTGTTTTTATTAGTTGCTGAACTTATCTCTATTAAAATTTTAAACAATCAAAGTATTTTGGGATTAAAAATATTTGATAGAGACCGAAACAATCGTCAAAAATGCTTGCGTTTGCAGTGCACACTTCGTATCAGAAAAGGGTCAATAAAGTATTGTCTTTTATTGTTGTCTGTCTGGGGGTTTGGCAAAAGGAGGGTGGTCGGTGCTCGGGGGGATGATTGAAAGCGGAGACTGAATAGTTCGGACGTCACATTTTTACAGAAGTCACAAGGGCTCGTGAAAAAACACAGCTACTTTATGCAGGTTGTGTGCACTTTACTGTGGATTGACTGTTTTGAAACTTATATGGTAGTTACATATCCCCTAGACCTCAGTTATCATGAAAAAAGCCAGGAAATTTCAGTTTTGACAATATGAGTTCAAAAGGGGAAAAAAATGTTTTTTTGTTAATCAGCATGTATTTCATTCTTATTATAAATGTTGTAAATAATAATTAAATGTTTCTTGAGCAGCAAATCAAGAATGATTTCTGAAGGATTATGTGACACTGCAGACTGCAGTAATGATGCTGGAAATTCAGCTTTGCATCAAAGGAATAAATTACATTTTAAATATATACTCAAATAGAAAACAGTTATTTTAAATTGTAATAATAATTCTTTAAATTGCACTTTTATTGTATTGTTGATCAAATAAATGCAGCCTTGGTGAGCAGAAGAGGTTGAAAAAGGTGCAGAAAGGTCATTTGGTTAGTATTTATGTAAACTCACTCAGATTCTTGAGTAATCACAGAAAGGATGCTTGCAAAACATGCAAAGGTGCGGATCTGAAAGATGTGACACTAAAATGATTAAACATACTGGTAATCTAGCAGTATGCATCTTTACAACAGATAGCAGTGTCAAAATTAACGTAGTTCCTAAAATCTTGACATTTGATCAAGTACAGTACTTTACACAGACAAACGCCACTCACATTGTCTTTAAAAAATGTTAAAATCTGGTCTGATTTTTGTTTTGATCTACTCTTGGCACATTGTTGGATCAGTTTAATCTTTTTGCTCTACTGACTGCACACAGTTTGTAGGTTATAAGGGTTGAAGATCAGATCTATGACTGGTGAGAGATCCAGCTCATTAATAATCTGAACCAAACCTCAAAGTGCGTGCCGAGGAATCATTATTGACGAGGCTATTGTAATAAATAGTTATAATTCATTTCAGACTATGGCCAGTAGGTGGTGCTGTTTCAAAGAGTTACAATGACCAGTTTTCACTTGTCCACACCATCATTCATTGATTGGGTTAGAACAGCTGATTATATCACAAATCTGTAAGCGACTTTTGACTGTTATTGTCTGAAGCTGTTATTAACACTTTTGACTGTTGATAAATTTCATAACAGTTTATAATATGGTTCTGACCACACTGTAAAGTTTCAGGAGTGACAACTGCATTAAAATAAGGTAGTGAATCCCCCAAATTATGGTTTTGTGTGTGTACTTCCAGGCAGGTATGTTTAGGAAAAGTTGGAGCTAAACTCAGGACACCGGCCCACCAGGACCGAGTTTGGAGTCCCCTGGTATAGCCTATGCTCTGCAGAACACTTCTCACGCAGTGTTGCCATGCCCTCTTTGTTTTAAATGTCTATGAGAGTGTTGTTTGTGCATAGGTCACAAAACGATCTGGTTCATGAACTTATAAAGTGGGAACTTGGTCATATTTTGATGTTAAATATTTGTATTTATTTTGGTTTATTATGAAGTTGTTTGTGTTATTTTTCTAGCAAGATCTGGCAACACGAATGAGTAAGTGAGTAAAGACTCACCTACTATTTCTTGTACCAGAGACACGTCTCGAATGGGCGAGAGTTGAAAGAGTGAATCTTCTCATCTACTCTGATAAAGCAGCACTTATGAAGGTCTGGTTTGTGTGGTTTCAAATAGGAAATACTCTTGAATTCCTGTCTGTCTAAGATGAGTAAAGGTCTTTGCACACTGAGTCCAAAATTTTTGCATGTTAAAAATAAATACGACTTCACGTTGTGTCAATCACGTTTGCATACTGCCTCCGAAACCTTCGTCCGTCATAAAAAAAAAAATTTGGATCAGGTTCGATCATGTATAAACCCTTACATATTTTTCAAATGAATACACTAAGAAAATGTTCAGTGAACTTAATCAAACTGAGATAAGCTTTTCTAAAGTTCACATAAGAAGACTTGAATAATTAAATGTTATGTTGAACAAACCTAATTAATTAGAATTTCTCAATTTACTACTTAAATTAGGCTAATCCTTTTCATTTAACTGCTAGCTACTAATACATTTGTGACTTAATGTAGTAAGAAGAACACTTAAGACTCATCATTGCTCATTTTGTAAAGCATCATGGTGTTAGTAAAGCTGCCCACATCAAAACCACAAGCTTCACTCTTCTGCACAATGAAAACCACTAAAGCTCCAACATCTCAGAAACTCTTCTCAGCCTCCTGATTAAGCTGAAAAATATTAAGTCAGTTTTTTATTTTAAAATATTTAAGTGGATTGAACTTCTGTTTAAGTTTACTGAAACAAATTAAATTCAACAAGAAGCAAAAATATTTTATTGATAATATATTGTAAGCATAAATAAATGAATGTTTTAGAACAACATAAAATCACTTAAAGGCCACTGAATTGGGTCACTTAAAAATTATTTATTTATGTTGAAGTTGTGTAAACAAATTTTGTTTTCTGACAAAGAATTATTGAACAAAACTGATAAAAACAAACAAAAAAAAACATTCTTTATATTTGGAACTGATGTACATGATTTTATCACGTGAATTCAGTTTTGTTCAGCACACAATACATTACTTTATTTTGGTCTTGGTTGGTTTTTTGAATAGAGCACAGTTCAGGTCACTTCTGTTTCCAGAGCTTTCCAGCACATACACAGTGTCACACCAGAGATCTTTCTGACCTTTTCTTGTCTTGACAGCAGTGACTCTAAACTTCTCGTATGGAGGAATCAGTACCTCTTTCTCATGAGGAAGCTTAGAGTATTTTGGCACATCAGCTCCTTCACACGTGTGGATTTCAAAACAAGATACATTTCCAAAACTGTGCTTTTTTATGAACAAGAGAGGATGAAGCAAACTGGCCAAAACTAACCTCTTTGTTCAGAACATGCTTATCAAATTCAGCTTTGGTACCACGAAAAGTTGAATAACATTTATTTTGAGTTTTCTTCAGAATCTGTATCGCTTCTGTTAACAGAAAGTGAAGTGAATACCATTTGTATCTCATTTGTTTGTAATGTTTTTTACCGTAACGAGTGTCAGGATTAAAATGCTTAAATAAATTACTATCACTGTACACATAAATAGCAATTAAATTATTATTTGTCAGGTCTTTGTAATTTTGGGTCTTGACAAAGTCTTTCGCTTTTTTCCAAGCAATTTTAAAATCAGTTGAGCTGTTGATTTCCTTCTTTAGATATGTTGTCTTTACCAGGTTTGCCATTTTCTCTCTACAACCCTCATATTGGTCATCAACTGAATTTGGTTCCATATCCAATGGAAACATCTTTTCAACAGCAGCAGCAGCAGCTCTGTGATCCTGCAGCATCAGGAATCATAATGATTAATCATCAGTATTTGTGACTGTAATATTCATGCTAAGCTTACCTGTCCTGGAGCAACTAAAATGAGAAGAAGAGCTTCAGTAATCAGCTGCATCTTGATTCAGTCAAATCCCTCAGATGATTCTAGTAGATCTAGTGAAGCACAGATGCTGAAAGACAAGAAACATGACAGGATTTCATACACTGTAAAAAATAAATATTTTTTTACAGTTTTTGCCAATAAATTTTACAGTGTTTTCCCTGTTTTTTTAAATTACAGAAATGTTTTAATAAAATTACAAAAAAAAACCTGTTTATTGACATGTGTAACGTAATTTAACAGAGAAACTTTGTATAAATGGAATACAGTATATATCTGTTTTTAAACATATTTTCAATGATAATTTTAACGAAACTAACTGTAAAAATAAAGTGATTTTTTTATTAACCTGCTGGCCTCTTTTAACACGTGAAATACTGTAACAACTGTGTTAATTTCTAACACCCCTTAGCTTGTCACAGATTATCAGAGATCTGTTAGAAATCGAGATATCCTAGTTAAAAGTATATCTATCGACTTGTGTTAAGCAGGCCTCTTCTTTTTTTTGTTTTTAAAACCCATCTTTTCTCTTTGGCTTTTGACACCTAAGATGTCGACTTTATTTGCTTGTTTTAATTTGTTACTTTGAATGCTTTTATTGTGTGCATATTAATTGTACTTATGTTTATTTTTCTGTACAGCACTTTGGACAACACTTTAGTTGTTGTAAAGTGCTTAACAAATAAAGTTGGTATGGTATGGTAAGTTTAGCTGTTTTAAAAAAAGACCGTTGCAATTTAAATAATAAGCTACGAAAACCAATGCAAAAGACAAATCACCAACCTCTGTGTTCAGCAAATCATTTTCACGGCAATAATTATCTAAGCCAATCAGAATTGACACCTCTGCTACGTTGGTGGCGCACGCAGAAAGAAGCGCGCGACATGATGAAGAGTGAAGACGGCGGCGCGCTGGTGAACTATTCTGTTGTTTTCGAGGAAGCAACAGTTGTGAGAGGTAACGTCGAAAATATTTACTGACACATTCAAAAATTCAACGCAATACTGACATAGCTAGAGTATACATTAAGATTGACGACCGAAAACAAAACAACTAATGTATGTCAGATGTTACATTAGCTAGGTTGCAGATGCATTTTAGCTTTGTGTTAACGTTACCTGAACGCAATTTAACGTTGCATTTTTAAGAACATTATCTTTGTGTTGGCTTGTATTTTTGTGGCCGTGACTGTGTGGCACGTGGCTGGCTAACTAAAAAAGTTAGCTAACTAAAGTTGACCACTGCTAGCAACAGCTTTCATATATGCTGCGCACGTAAGCGCATTAACTGGCCCAAAACATCATCAAAATCATTAGAAAAAGATAATTGTTTGGCTTAAAGTGATAAGTCAATGTTGACTTTGGTTTCAAATGGTACACTAACAGCAGTCTCTAGCAAAAGCATCCACGATTCTCAAAAAAAAAAAAAATGTCAGCAAATTTAGTGTAATTGATATACAGCTAAAATGACATAAGGAAAATACTCGTAGTGTGGTGCTCGATGGTCACATTGTAAAGGTTTAAGAAACAAACACACTTTATTTCAATTTGTAAAGGCTTAACACTGAGTGACTGTTTCAGAAATGCCTAAATTACTGATTTTTTTGTGACTGAATCTGAGACTCAATTAAATAAAGAAAACCAATGTTGCTGTGTTACAATTTATTGTAATGTAATTTTGCGCAAACTATTTTTTTTTTATTTTTCAGTTTTTTGATTCAATACCAGGAATTGGAACAATAGCTATCTGGAACTTCTGGAACTGAGATCAGTCAGAAGCCTTCAAGCTCAAACATTAAGTAAGTTTGCAATATGGCAAGTGTTCTAAATGCTTTCACATGTCCTATATGTGGCATTTCTATGGAAACAGTGAAAGGGTATGTAAATCATCAAAAATTACACACAAATGAAGCACATGGTGAATATGCCTGTTGTGTAATTGGGTGCAAATCAAAGTTTACCAAGTATAATTCCTTTAAAAGTCATATGTTGCGCCACCACAAGCGGTCATCCGTGTCACAATGTGAAACCGTACAGGGTCCACTGAAATGTGAAAAGCCACATTGCCAGAAACAATGCATTGATCTGAAAGATCTTTTAGATCATTTAAATAAAAAATAAAAGCA
Organism: Onychostoma macrolepis; assembly: GCF_012432095.1. Classification (NCBI taxonomy): domain Eukaryota; kingdom Metazoa; phylum Chordata; class Actinopteri; order Cypriniformes; family Cyprinidae; genus Onychostoma; species Onychostoma macrolepis. The sequence continues at coordinate 44,019,308 of NC_081157.1, read as the reverse complement.
GTTTCTAAAATAGCATCATTGTGTGTCGCCGTCACGGCTGGTTAGGACATGGTGTAACATTTCCTTTATGATCTATGGAGATGTTGACACTGGCAGCAGATTTTAAGACTGGTTGTTGGAACGCATCACAGCCATTGTAGGCACAGTTGCTTAATGGGAGATATTTGTTCACCCCAAAATAAAATTGTCATCGTTTACTTGCACTCATGTTCTAAACCTGTATGAATTTCTTCTTTTGAACAGAGATATTTTGAAGAATGTTTGTAACCAAACAGTTGATGGACCCCATTGACTTCTAAAGTATTTTTTTTCCATACTATTTAAGTCAATGGGGTCCATCAACAGTTTGGTTACAAACAAATCTTCAAAGTATCTTTTGTGTTCAACAGAAGAAATAAATGTGTACAGGTTTGTAACAACTTAAAGTTGAGTAAATGATGACAACTTTATTTTGGGGTGAACTATACCTTTAGATATGTCTGTCACCTCTCTAGCTCAAGTTAAATACTTTTTATATGGCTCATCAGAATTGCTGATTATGAAAAATGTTTGTAGCACTATATTCAAGTGTATTTCTGTCTTCACAGATGCCTTTTCCGGATAAATCCAGATAGGGGGACCAAAGTGGAGAAGCAGTAAAAAACAGCAGTCCATAAATCCTACGGTTCTTTCTTTGATTACAAACATTGCAGACTTTGAATGGCGAGAGTAGACATCTCACATGCCAGCTTCTTTCTGTTTCATACATTTCCATTTAGTTTATAGACTATTCTGTAATGTGTAAAGGGTTCATTCTGCTTGTATTTTGTGGCTGACTGTTATCTTGAGTGAGTTGCAGCCTTTTAACCACACGTTTTAAATTGTGTACATTTCAAAGTACAGGGTTAAAAAAAAGCTCACAGTAAAGACCAGAAGTTTTAACCAGTGGGGAGAACCAGTTTCATAAAAAAAAAAATGTGTGTGTGTGTATATATATATATATATAATGCTGCTAAACGATGCTTTGTTAAATGTTGATCACAGGATGTATTTGCAGATAACAAATAAAACAAAATTAAGATTACTGGTGTTTTTTTTATTATTAAAGCAAATCTTAGTTATTTTTGCAGTTTAAACTGCTTAAAGTTGAACTTAAAGTTAAGTAAATGATGACAACTTTATTTTGGGGAACTATCCCTTTAGATATGTCTGTCACCTCTCTAGCTCAAGTTAAATACTTTTTATATGGCTCATCAGAATTGCTGATTATGATCTTTTAAACTTTTTTTTTTATCATTCTTTAAATAATTTTTCTGTGTTTGAATATTTTAACAATGTATGTTAACATACATTTTAACAATGTATGTTAAAATGAAAAGATTTCATGGTATTATAAGGATATTTTTGTGTAGAATAACAGTAATAAACCGTAATTATAGGAAAAGAAATGACCGTTTTTTTACAGTATATGTTATTTGTACTTAACTTTTTTTTAAAGACAATTTTCTGTTTTAGAGGTGTATGACTGTTTTAACAATTAATTTGTTAAAATTAAAAGATTTCATGGTTTTATAAGGATATGTTTGTGTAGAATAACAGTAATAAACCGTAATTATAGGAAAAGAAATTACCATTTTTTTACAGTGTTATCTGTACTTAAAACCTTTTTTAAAGACAATTTTCTGTGTTTTAGAGGTGTATGACTGTATTTTAACAATTAATTTGTTAAAATTAAAAGATTTCATGGTTTTATAAGGATATTTTTGTGTAGAATAACAGTAATAAACCGTAATTATCGGATACGAAATTACCGTTTTTTTAACTGTTTTTTACTGTTTTTTTTCCTGACAGTATTTTTCTGTTTTTTAACAGACATTTTCTGGCGCCCCTGCTGCCAGAAAATTACCGTTTTTTTTTTTTTACGGGGTTTTTTTTTTTTACAGTGTATGCATTTAAACCTGTGATGTTCACTGATATATTGACTTTGACTTATAATGACCCCAAAATGACCTGAGAATACTGTAGTCTGTTTACTTTTCAGGAGTTCAGGAGCAACGACGAGATGAGATGATCAGAAAAGTCTGTTGCTCACATTCAGATGCTAAAAAGGTGTCTGTCTGTGTGGGAAACAATAGCTGAAGTGTGATGATGGTGCATCAGCTTATTTATCAACTCAACTGTTAGCTCTTTATAATGCAACACCTGTAAGAGTCTGGTTTATATGTGGTTTCACACAGTTCCTGTCATGTCAGTACCAGAAAACAGGTTTGACTTAGTGATGAGCAGATTTTGATCATGGTTATGTGAATCTGCAGGAGACACAAATACATCAGTCAAGTCATTCTTCATACTAAGTCACACATCAGTAGATACACTGTGTCTTAAACAAACGTTTAGATCTGAAGAGTAAATGCAGCTGCATGCAGCAAATTCCTGACATGCACACTGGTTCTCCTAGTAGTCATAATGTTTAATAATAAAGAGTTTAAGCAGCCTTGATATTATTGCTGTTCAGATGTCATGATAGAGAGTAGCCTACATTTCTATCCACCTTTTTCTAAGAGTGGGGCGGCCATTTGTAAATTGTTTGGGTCTGGCTTCCGTCCAGCTATTTTTAACTGTACAAAACAGCTTGTTCTATTTCCTTTCGCTCCCGACCGCCAAAGGCAGTGCTGAAAGCACTAGTGAAAAACTGCTTGCGCTCACGCTTGACTGAGAATTGAGTGACAATTAACATTAATTTCTCAATAGTTTTTTATTGAGAATAATCTTTTGCATTTTTCTGGTAGCTAGCCAAATTTTTTCTGACTGGATGTAATGAGATGAACACCTAAGAAGAGACTTGTCACTGCGCAGGTTTTAGCAGCTGTTGCTCATTTAAAGCATAATGGTGTTTATAAAGCCGCCCACAAAAAAAACACAAGCTTCACTCTTCTGCACAATGAAATCCACAAAAACTCCAACATGACAGAAGCTATTCTCAATCTCTAACATGACTAAGATGAAAAATATTACGTAAAATGAATATAAAAAAATTACATTAAACAAAATTGATTAAAAATTGCACTCAGGAAGTCGTTCAGCAGTTAATTGCTGGCAGTTAGTTATATAAAAAGCACTTAAAATGTTCAGTGATGTGATGCAATAAAGAGATGTATAGTAAGTATAAATGAAAAAAAATATCACTCTGAGGCCTCTGACTGGGCCACTTAAAATAACTTCATTATGTTAAACTTATGCAAACAAATAGTGTTTCTGACAAAGAATTGTTCAACTAAACCAAAAAGGACAAATGTTGGAATTGGTGTACTTATATCTTAGATTCAACACACTTTTTTCAGTACTTTCATTGCCAGTCTTCGTACTTTGTTATGGTTTTGGGTGGTTTCTTTAATAGAGCACAGGTCACTTCTCTTACCAGTGCTTTTCAAAGTAAACACAGTGTCACCCCTGCTGAAAAGAAAAGAAAACAATATAACATCACAATTTTTTTTAAATGGTTTATGCTACAAATACCATTACAAACAATCAACTTTTAACCATTAAAACCATTAAAAAATGGTTTTCTGTAGTTTGTTTTGGGACATATTCCATTATGATTTATTGGTTTTAACAAGCCACCAATAGAAGGTGACCAGTTACCAGTAGAGTCCCACAGGGTCTATTACAGTTTCCATTAAAACCAATACAAGTCCCATTATAACCAGTAAAAAACATTACAAATTTTGTGATGGTGTCTATTGTTTTTTTTTCAGCAGGGACACCAGAGATCTTTCTGACCTCTTTTCTTGATGGCAGTGACTTTAAACAATCAGCACCTCTTTCTCACAATCAAGCTTAGAATATTTGGTTAGCTCAGCACCTTCACAAGTGTAAATTTCAAAACAAGATTTAGATCTAAAATATTTTACTCTGTTACAATCAAGAGATGATGCAAATCAGCCAAAATTGACCCTGTTTGTTCAGATTCATATTTTCAGATTTGTGGTACCACAAAATAAATGTTCACATTCAGAAATGTATTTCAGGCACTGTGAGACAAACAGGGCTGAATTAAGTCTGATGCATCAAGCTCATCTGCTAATGCAACTCTTGTGAAGGTCTGTGTGGTTTCAAGCAGGACAAACTCTGAGTTCCTGTCTGTCTGTCTAAGATGAGTAACAGGAGACTTATGTAACCAACATATTTCAAAATCAAAATCAAAATGATAATAATAATAATACAAAAACATCTACTTAATTACATTGAGGAAATGGTTTTAATAATTGCCAATATATATGTAACGGAGGCCAGCTAGTAAGTGCTGTGCAGGTAAAACCTCACTCCCCTGATCTCAAGAGACGCACTAGCAACTAGTAGTTGCAGTCTTTAGCCTCCTTGTTAATGTGCCTGCCCCCCACGTCAGAGACCTGGGTTCAAAACCCGCTTGGAGCAGCTACATAAACCTATATATATATATATATATATTCCAATTATTCAGTAATGGGATGCAAAAAGATTAAAATGAAGATATTTAATAGAGAGTTTTCTGACAAAGAATTATTGAACTAAACTGAGAGGGAAAAATCATGTGGAAATTTTGGACTCATAATCCAAAGGTTGTGAGTTCAAGTCTCAGGCCAGCAGGTATTGTAGGTGGGGGGAGTGAATGTACAGTGCTCTCTCCACCTTCAATACCACGAATGAGGTGTGTGTGTGTGTACGCACTTTGGATGAGTTAAATGCAGAGCATGAATGGTGATGGTGATGTGGGTCACCATACTTGGCCATATGTCACTTTCAATTGAATGATTTTTTGTCAAGTTATCTCCTGGTGGCTTATAATTCTTTTCAGCAAGCATTCCAAACATTTGCAAATTTAAGGTTAGACATTTCTTGCTTCATATATTTTGTCTCTACCAGGTTTGCCATTTTCTCTCTACAACCCTCATATTGGTCATCAACTGAATTCGGTGCCATATCTAATGGAAACATCTTTTCAACAGCAGCAGCAGCAGCTCTGTGATCCTGCAGCAACAGGAAACATAATGATCAATAATCAGTATTTATGTCTGTAATATTCATACTAAAACACAAGCTTACCTGTCCTAGGGCAGCTAAAATGAGAAGAGCTTCGGTGATCAGCAGCATCTCGATTCAGTCAAATCCCTCAGATGATCTAGTAGATCTAGTGAAGAGCAGGTGCTGAAAGACAACCGCTGAAAGACAACCAGAATCAACAGGATTAAAAAACACTAACTATATGCATACATCTGCATATCAAAACTGTCTACTGCAATGTCTTACAGTTTTAAATTTGTAATATTTTTTTTTTTTTTGCCAGATAGAAAAACGCCAGATATATCAAATGTGTAATTAAACCTGTGATGTTCACTGATATATTTACCTTTTATATCTTAAATTACCTGAGAATATGGTTGTCTGTTTATCTTTATTTTTTAAGAGATCAGGAGCAACAACAAGAGGAAAAGATCAGAAAAGCCGGTCGCTCACAGACCGACGACAGCTACACTACAAACATATGAGGAAGTTGACTTCTTTATATCGCTGAAAATGTCTGTCTCTCTGTGTGTGTTGTGGGATATAATAGCTGAAGTGTGATTATGGTGCATCAGCTCATCTGAATTGTTTAGGTCTTCATAATGCAACACCTTTAAAGGTCTGGTGTATGTGTGGTTTTGCATACAGGACAAACTCTAAGTTTGTGTCACGTCAGTACCAGAGAACTTTTGTGATGAGCAGATTCTGATCATGGGAGTCATTGTTTCTCTCTAGATTCCTGCATGAGACACAAATACATCATTCAGTTCATTCTTGATACTAAATAAGTTGCACATCAGTAGATGGGGCGTATTTAACAAATGTTTAGGTCTGAAGAGTAATCACAGCTGCATACAGCAAATACCTGACATGTACACTGGTACTTTAAACACCTGCTGTTGTGAATTAATTACCATAATGATAGTGATGAATGTTTATGAATAAACTGCTAAACTGCCTTGATATTATTGCTGTTCAAATGTCACGATAGAGAGTAGATTTAGACTAACCCCTAGATGACACTCACACTCTCGAGGAAGAAGTGCTGCTGTCAGTTTTAATTCAAGTCGTCAGTCATCCTTACTGCATGCTTAGAAGAAAAGACATGACACCTACAGGTGGTTTTGGTAGCGTGATACCCAAACGTATGTGTTATTCTCAGTGAAATGTGACAATGACACTTACTTTGGGGTTTTTGTAAGGATGGGTTTGACGCTTTAGAGTCAGAGTAAAAGTGAAGAGAGGTATGTGAATCAGTTTGAAGTTGCGGTAAGGAATAAATAATGACTACAGTTTTTAAAAAAAAAACACTATAGTCCATTTCAGCAAATGATTTACACATTTTGACCAATAGATGACATCAGAACAACGAAGTCTTTGAAAGATGCAATTTCCTGCAAAATGCTCTGTCCCACAAGCAGCTTTGGGGCTCTCTGATCACTGTTTGGTTCATCTTACACCAACCTACAGGCAAAACCTGAAATCAGCTAAACCTGTAATAAGAACTGTTAAAAGATGGACAAATGAAGCAGAGCAAGATTTAAAAGCTTGTTTTGACCTCACTGATTGGAGTGTTTTTGAAGCTGCTGCCACCAATCTGGACGACATTTTATACATTTTATAAAATTAAAATGGGACTCCGCTTTCTGGGCCGGCGGGTGGATTCTTACAGCTTTATGAGGCTAAACAACTTAGGTGAAGATGTAGCCTATCAAGATCATTACAGCTGTTATAACACAAACACATATTATTTGCTATATAAAAAACGTTCATCTGGCTGTGACATTTGTTATTGTTGTCTAGTTGATGTGAGCGACTGATTTTCTGATCTTCTCTCATCATTGCGCCTGAGCTCCTGAAAAGGTGATTTTGTGGGGATAAAATTATTTAAAACATACAAAATACATTTTAAGGGATGATTTTGTATTAATGAAACCTTGATGTTTCTTGTCTTTCACTAGACCTACTAGATCATCTGAGGGATTTTACAGAATCAAGATGCTGCTGATCATTGAAGCTCTTCTTCTCGTTTTAGCTGCTCTAGGACAGGTAAGCGTGTGTTCTCGTATGAATATTACAGACATGAAAACTGATGATTGATTGATTGTTATGATTCCTGTTGCTGCAGGATCACATAGCTGCTGCTGCACAAATATTTCCCTGGATATGGCGCTGGATTCAGTTGATGATCAATATGACAGTTGTATAGAGAACATGACACACTTGGTGGAGACAGAATTGCTAGAGAAGGAATTCAATAACACATATGACTTCAAAGAGGCTTGGAAATTTGCTAAAGATAAAGCCATGGCATCAGAATAAGTTCTTGACCCAGTATATTGTTCATTGCAATTTAAGGGAGGCTTCTGTTTATTATTGATAAATATAAATAAAATATAATTTACATTTACATGTGTTTTGCTAGGATATATTTATTTATTTATACTGCACCGTATAACCCAACAAGTGAAGTTAACACATTTTAATTGAGAGGCAATTACCTAAATTCAAGTACAAAATCCAATTTGTAGATAAGTTGCCTACATGCTGAGATGTACTTTATATTGAGCTGCTAACTGGTTGGAATACAGAAGCATCTGACCAGCAGGTCGTCTAATGAGAGTTTTGTTGTTGTTGTGTGTATGTGTGTGTGTGTACCTGTTTTTCTATTCAGGTGGGGACTTAAACCTGAATACACACAGACTCATGGGGACTCGTGTCACGGTGGGGACATAAATTGAGGTCCCCACAGGTAAACGAGCTAATAAATCACACAGAATTACGTTTTTTGAAAATCTAAAAATGCAGAAAGTTTCCTGTAAGGGGTAGGTTTAGGTGTAGGGCACTAGAATATACGGTCTGTACAGTAGAAAAAGCATTACGCCTATGGAGAGTCCTCACAAGGATAGCAAACGTGTGTGTGTGTGTTGTGTCTGTCTGTGTCTGTGACGCCCGCACACAACACCCGTCGTAACTGCCGCCGTAAATGTAGAGAATGTTCTGACATGATTTTACGCACAGCACTCCCTGTTATGTGTTTGATAACATCTGTCAAAGTAGCCTTTAAGCAGGCGATACAAAGCAGTAAAATTTACAAACACCGCCGGCAAGTCCTGGACTCTACCCCAGAACATCTACCGTCGGCCTGCAACATTCCATCTACAGAGTTCACGGATTATCAACGATTGCTGACAGAAAATGAATGGATAAATTTCCAGTATCACAAAAGACAATTTAGGAAAGGCCTGGATACAAAACGATTACAAGAAAAAAAAAACTTTGTACTTACCGGAGATTTCAGGAAGTGGTCAAAGTTGTTTGCAGTTCTCAATAGGGCCTTCTTCAAAACCGGAATATTTTCCATAAAACGTACAGATGGAGGACAACTTGGACTACCGTTACTCAAGTATGTAGTGCGGATTTTAAGGACTTTGCCACTGGATGATAATGCGCGATCCAAATCAAACCCTGTTGCAAACCTGGCCGATTGGATTGAAAAACAACTGCGGTACCTGCGTGAGGTGATACAACCAGCAATTGCCTCTGCCACAAGACAGCATCAGAGAAACCCTCAAAAGGTAGGCAAAAATAAAGTAACCTACCTATGGCAGCATCGTAGAGCAAAGGCGATTGACATTATCCTAAATGATTGCATGTTTCCCACACCACCCCTTGATCCTGGTAACACTGAGCAAGTGTACAATTATTATCTGAAAAAATGTCAGTCCGATCCAACTACTATCACGCTTGAATTACCCCCGTGGAATGATGACTTAGACAACATAATGACTGAGTCGCCGCCGTCTACATCGGCGTTTACAATAGAAGAGATTGAGAAAGTAATTGTAAATCTGCCCAATAACAAAGCCAGCGGCTCAGATGGTGTTACTTACGAGAATCTGAAAGCCACTAGGCAAACATCCTGCTACATATTGAAAAGCATATTTAACACCTGTTTGATTAATGGTAAAGTCCCTAGTTCATGGAAGGGAGCACTCATTCATAGAATACCGAAGAAAGACAATGTACCAGAAGACCCCTCAACATGGAGGGACATCTCACTATTGCCATCTGTATACAAAGTCTTTATGAAGTGCCTGCTTTCAAGAATACTACCTTGGCTGGTTGATGCTGGAATTTTGTCCAACAAACAAAAAGATTATATTGAGCGACAAGGCATGAATGAGCATGTTTTTTGCTTAAAAACTGCCATTGACGATTTTGAGCACAAATCTGCTAAGCTATATATTGTCTTCTTTGACTTCAGAGATGCCTTTGGCACATTGCCTCATAGAGTCATGATTGATGCATTGGAAGAGATACAGCTCCCTAAGATCTATGTGGACATAATAAAAGATGTATATTGTGACTCCTACCTACAAGTGATCTGTGGAAAAGACCTCACCAGACCAATACCACTTGAGGTAGGAATCAAAACTGGCTGTCCATGGAGTGCTGTAAACTTTATCATTGCAATAAATCAATGGCTAAAATGGGTCTGCGCACATGCCCGCCCACGTCCTGTCACCGAACCCAGTCCAGGGCTATGCTGATGATGTGGCCGTCGCATCCCGAGATGAAGGCGTGATTAAAAACATGTTGTCATGCACTGACAGATTCTGACATGGTCTGGCCTACAAGTAAAGCACAGTAAATGTGCAGTTTTCTATGAGAGGAGGAGTGGTGGCAACCGTTGGTATAGATCAAGGGCCGACCAACCCCTCTTTACCATCTTAGACCAGCCACTCAGGGTGTACACTAGACATTTGACCTACAACTACCTGGGTCACAAGTTTAACATTGCTGGAGAATGGAGTGTGCAAGTGACTGACTTAGCACATCAGTTTATGACCAGACTGGATCTCATTGACGCATCAACTCTTCCCGTTACTCTAAAGTGCAAACAATAAGAGACAGCAATAAGGACCCATCTGTCATCGTGGAAGCCAGGCTGCACCATAACAACATTGTTCACCTGCTCCAGCCTAGAACATCAAGGCAGACTCTCTTGTCTATTCAAAGAGCTCAAAATATGGAGTACTGGTCCAGTCTAAAACTCCAGGAAAGTTGGCAAAATTGCCCTGCTCGGACCACTCTGTATCACACACCATCTACAGCAATGCCACCATCAGTGAGGAGATCCTCACTTTCTGTGTAAAAGTACGTCTGCAGGTTCTTCCTACAAAATACAACTTATCACTGTGGTTTCCCTCGACCCATTCCCCTCTGCCTGCTGCATGACCCCTCAACATCTGGAGTCAGTAGCCCACATCATGAACAGTTGCTCATCATTTAAAGGACTATATGTTGCGAGACATGACAGACTTGTGGACCTCATTGCTGCTTAGATTCCCTGTGTGGCTGATGAGCAAATCTTTAAACACACTACTGTACAGTCTGAATGGTTCAACTCACCTGCAAAAACTTTTCTAGGAATTGCTAATACACCAGATATCGTTAACATCTCTCAGAATGGCGAAACAGTTACGCTATTTGAGGCGTCATGTGCATTTGACTTGTTTATGTAGGACTCTTACTGCTCTAAGACTTTAAAATATCAGTCATTGATATCTACCATTGAGAGCCTTGGGTACAAATGCCAGTTTATTGTGCTAGTGTTTGGTAGTCTAGGTCATGTACACAGGCTGGCGATCCGTGGACTTTGTATTGGGGGCCTATCTAAAACAAGGGCTAAACAGTTGGCAAAGTACTGTTCAGTCTCAGCAATTACAGGAAGCATGTTTATTTGGAAAAGGCGATGTTTCCTGTACCATTAGAACTGTATAATCCATAACAATGTGCTGACCTGTTTTAATCTGTTGGGATTATTCAAAAAATTTGATTCCTAATGAAATTTGACTTGTAATGTGGAATCAAATAAAGTATATAAAATGTGTGTAAATTCCAGACCCATGAATAAATGGCAGCCAGTGAAACTGAGAGACAGGTAAAAAATAAATAAATAAAATAAAACTCTGTGTCTACAAGCTTTATGCAGTTGTATTTTTATTAATGTAGACTACTGGTATGCCTGCTTTGCAACATTTTGTATCATTAAAATAAGAATGAAACTGCTCAAAATCATAAGGCTTGTTCAATAAAAATAAATAAATAAATAAAATAATAATAAAAAATAAAAAAAATCCTCAAGTCACATGTCTTGTTGAGGAGAGTTGTGCTGTTACTTTACTAACTGATCAAACATACCATTTTCTCTTGACATTTCTTGCTATAAATATGTTTTATAAACACAGTTACAGCAACCAGAGTAAAACTAATATTAAAAAGTCATGGGTCAAGAGCCATAAAGGTGACTTTAAACAAAACACATTTTGAGACAGTAAAACCTCAACATCTAAACATCTGTTAATCCTCAATATTAACAATTTTCAGTGTACACACATGAAAGAAATATGTTTTTCACAGTATTAGTTTTTCACAGCATTTTTAGAGTCTTTTACTGTTAAAACTTTTTTTTTTTTTTACTTTTTGTTAAAACCTTTGACATAATCAATAAAAATAATAAGAATAATGTAATAATAATCATTATAATTATATTTCAATTTGTTTTGGTACTGATCGCCACTGTGCAGTTCAGTTCACTTTTTTTCCCCTGTGCTTTTCCAAATTGAACACAGTGTCGCACCAGAGATCTTTCTGATATATTATTGTCTTGACAGCAGTGACTTTAAACTTCTCATATGGAGGAATCAGCACCTCTTGCTCAATAGGAAATATAGAGTATTTTGTCACATCACCACCTTCACAAGTGGAAATTTCAAAACAAGATTTATTTCCAAAATATTGTGCTACATAATGATTAAGAGAAGAGGATGTAAATGAGCCAAAACGAATCTCTTTGTTCAGAACATCTTTATCAAACTCAACTGTAGTACCACGATAAGTTGAATAACATATTTTTGTGTGTGTTTGAGTCTGTATCACTTCTGTTAACAGAAAGTTCAATTCAAGTTAATTTGTAAAGTACTTTTCATGATACAAATCGCTGCAAAGCAGCTTTAAAGAAAATTAAAGTTTCTACAATATATTTAGTAGTAGTTTATCAGTGGTGACTATGTCAATTTGATGTACATATGGCAGAAATGTATGGTAAAAATCAGTTAATGACGTAATCAAACAGACAATGAACACTATTAACAGTAATGATTATATGTTGCAATCAAACTTGTAGAAAAGTTTGGTAGTTCTGTGTTGTTTCAGGGTTGGCATCGTCTCTTATCAGTTGTTCTGGATCTAGACTGAAACTTGTGTAATTCCTAGTTACAGAAACAGAGAACAAATAGAGACATAATTAGCGTAGTTGCTATTCCAATCAAGCAAAAGTGATATGTACAACCCAAGCTAAAGAATAATAATGTGCATTTGATCAGATATAACTGCAGTACAAGATTATGAGATGCATTATGTGAATGCTTGGCTAAAGAGATGTGTCTTTAATCTAGATTTAAACAGAGAAGAGTGTGTCTGAACCCCGGACGTTATCAGGAAGGCTATTCCAGAGTTTGGGAGCCAAGAGTAAAAAAGCTCTACCTCCTTTAGTGGACCTCCTAGGTACTACCAAAAGTCCAGAGTTTTGCGACCTTAGGGAGCTGGTTGGATTGTAGCGTGATAGAAGTTAGGTACACAGGAGCTGAACTATTTAGGGCCTTATAGGTAAGTAATAATACGGAACTTAATAGGAAGCCAATGCAGGGACTGTAAAATTGGGGTAATATGATCATATTTTCTTGACCTGGTAAGGACTCTAGCTGCTGCATTTTTTACTATCTGTAGCTTGTTTATTGAAGATGCAGGACAACCAGCTAGCAGTGCATTACAATAGTCCAGTCTAGAGGTCATGAATGCATGAACGAGCTTTTCTGCATCAGAAACAGGTAACATGTTTCGTAGCTTGGCAATGTTTCTAAAATGAAAGAATGCTGTTTTTGTAACATTGGAAATATGATTTTCAAAAGACAATTTGCTGTCTAATAACACCCAGATTTGTGACTGCAGAGGAAGTAACAGTACATCCGTCTAGTCACAAATTGTAATCCAAGAGATTATGTGTACTGTTTTTTGGTCCAATAAGTAATATCTCTGTCTTATCCGAATTTAATAGGAGAAAGTCATCCAATCTTTTACATTTTTAACAGACTTTGTCATCTTAGATAATTTAGAAGTTTCATCTGGTCTTGTTGAGATATATCTGCATAACAATGAAACTAATCCCATATTTTCTAATAATATTACCAAGGGGCAACATGTTTATTGAAAATAGCAGAGGACCTAGGAAAGATCTTTGTGGCACTCCATACTTTACTGGTGATAATTGAGATGACTCCCCGTTTAAATAAAGTGGTAGCAATCGGACAGGTAGGATCTAAACCAGGCATCCTCAAATCTGGCCCACTCCTGCAGAGTTTAGCTCTAACCCTAATCAAACACACCTGAGCATGCTAATCAGAGTCTTCAAGATCATTAGAAAATCACAGGTAGGTGAGTTTGATCAGGGTTGGAGCCAAACTCTGCAGCAGATTGGCCCTCCAGGGAAAGATTTGAGGAACCCTGATCTAAACCATCTTAAAGCCTGCCCTTGAATACCCATATTCGATCTATGAGTATGTCATGATCTATATAGTGTCGAACGCAGCACTAAGATCAAGTAAAACTAGCAATGAGATGCAGCCTTGGGGCCCGTTCTTCGTCGTCGCTAACTCAGTTAGCTGGATTTGATTGTTGACGATTTCACTTGATCTTGGATCATTTGGTTCTTGAGCTCATCCTAGACTTGCTGTCATAGCAACAGGTCCGTAAACTTAAACCTGCTCAGGAGGTTTACATTTCATGTAAACAGAATTAGATTGCATCTTTTAAGCAGAATTGATATTTAAAATATGTCCCAGCCACTGTTACTTTATTACAAGAGTATCCTACTGATCCAGGGACAATAATTTTAAATGATAATCATTTTAAAATTAATTTGAAAATAATATAACAATGTTGTGTAGTCTATAATACTATAGACATGGCCAGTTTAACTCATTGAAAGATTTATTAGTGATGCAATAATTACTTTATAATTGTATTGAGTCTTACACACATGCTATACAGTTAATCTGAGTCGTGCATTAATTTGAGTGGTGACAGCTATTATGGGAATGGCTTGATGGAGCACAGGAGATGCAGATAACTTGATCTCTAAAAAACTTTAATGCTATCACATAATCAGTCATAGGCCTATGAAATCTATTTTTTACAGTTTTAGTTTTAGTTTAATCAGATCCTGATTTGACTGCTAAAAATAGAAATAAAAAAGCATCTACCAAATATGCAAATGTGTAAAAACCAAGAAGAAACCAAAAATGTGGAAAAGTTTATGTATTGATGATTCTTTTCTCTGTCCTCATCTTCTGGTTAAAGGAAGTATCTCTATGCAACTATTTTCACATTACTTCCAAGTGTAATTTAAGTGCTATCATCAGTTTATTTTGCAGTATATTTTCATCAGTTTATATCAGTTTATTTGCATGATTTTAAAGTGATAAATGTATTTACATAAGAAAAGCAAAGGCACTATATTTATTTAACAAACATAAAGTAACAAACATTTAACAGAAAATATGATTTAGGTGTCTTAGGTGTCTTACATTACAGATGATGGCTTTCCTAAAGACACAAGTAGAAAAAAATTATTTAATTTAATGCACAATATTTAAAAATAATACTATTATTGTTTAATACATCAGTACATGTTGGAATTAACATTAGACAAGCTTAATAGGTGATGAAAAAATGTTTACCGTTACCTTTTGTAAACTACTGCAGTTAACTGTTACACTATACAACATTCAAATTTACTGTATACATTTCTATAATGTGTTACTCACTGCATTTATCTGCTGACAAGAAAGCTAGACAACTAATGTGAACTCATATTTAATTATAGCCCATATATATATATATATATATATATATATATATATATTATACTCAAGGAGCTCATTAATTAAACACAATTTGGAATTCATGACCAAAACTTTTGGCTTGTCATTAGTTGAGTCTTTGTTTAATAATTATTACACAAGTACCATTATAAAACTGTACTTTTCACAATTATTTAATTTACTTTATAATTTACTATTAATTTATTCTGTATTATTCCACCCTTGATATGACATATTATACTTGCTATTATTAATCTATTGTTATTCATTTATTTATTATGGTATTAGGCTACATATAATTTGTGCTATTATAAATCTATTATATCACTTATGTTATCGTGCTCGCTTTTTATATTATTCACTTTACTACAAATTGTAATACATATACTTTTTAATATTACATATCACTTTTACTATACTTTGACTGTGCACAAGCCTAATTAAAATAACTGGAGGCAGAGTTATTTTTTAACTCCATGTAGATCACAAACCACTGAAATCGGTTGATAAATGTAAACGTTATAGTGTTTTTATCCCGAAAAAACCACAGCTCCCCTGTTTACCTCCATTTTTTAAGGCAGTCTTGCCCTAACAACAAACATGGAAGACGCGTTGACATATCGCAGCAACGGCTCAAAGCGACCAGTGAGGCATCTAGGTGTTTTATATGTCTATGCCACTGATCTATAATAGAGAAAAGACATCAGCAATCAGGCGCCAAGAAAAAAAAAAAGAAAAGAAAAAAAAAAAGATGAAAATGAAGCCCGTGCCTCACTTTCAGGTAAGCTACATTCATAATCCTGTGAAACATTTTTGGGTGTTGAGGTTAATAACGTGTTTTAATATCACATCTAATATTCTCTACGAGTTTCCATGTTCCCTTACGAAACTTGGCTATGGTTTTAACACGAATAAAAATAAATTAAAAAAATCATGGTTCTTGTAGCCATGGTAACCACAAATTAACCATGGTTTTGTTACTTCAAATAATAATAGGCCTATACAAAGAGATAATATTTTGCGTGTGTGTGTGTGTGTGGTTATAAAACAAACCTAAGCCAACAACAGCCTTTGAAATGACTAGCATTACAAATAGCATTACAAAATTACAAACCCCTCTAGGGGTCTGTGGGAATGTTTATCTATCCCCAGCCAGGTGCGACCCTAAAAAACCAAAAGGTTTTTTATGTTTTTACAACTGATTTAAAGATTTCTATGTTTTTGTTCTGGGAGTATTTAAGGAAAGTTGCAAATCAGTCATTGCGATTCTGTAGCCAGATCAGCCCGTAGTGTAGAGTGTATTTCATATGCTCCATACTATGTACCTTCCTGAAGTCAGGTATACATTTTTATTCTTAGATTCATCGTTGAACAACTGATCTTAGGTTTTTTATTTATTTATTTTTTATTTCTGGCTTCTAATTGTTTGATTATGTAATTGGCATGATACAACTAGGCTTATTCCTTAATAATAAATAAATAGTTATATTTGACTTATTCTGATCTCTTCTGAAATCTTTTTTTTTTCTAGTAGATTATAGCGTATTATGTTATTTCCGCAAATCTGCGTCTAGGATAGATCATACTGAATTACCAATGAATAAAGCGGGGGCTCGTCATTAGGGATCTTCTGACTTCTGTCTGTCACTGGCTTAACAAGTTACAGTTTTCGTGATTATAGGAAAAAATACACTGTTTTGTTATTTGCTAGAAGGGTGCGTAACTTAAAGTTATTATAATCACCCTGTATGCTCTGAGTAAGTTCAGAACTGGTTTGTGTCCGTCCGTTCACTGTTGGCCGAGTGAATTGCAAAGCGCTATCAGGTCCTTAATGAACAAAATTTTTGGAGATTTCCAGAATAATCAAATATATAAATGAATAAGCAATCGATATTTGTGATCAGTTTTTAATTAGAAGCATTGCCTAAATTTAATTATCCCTTGAAATTGGAGTCAGATTGAACACGGAGCTAGACTAAAATTGAAACTAAATTCTGATCAATTCAGAAGCGCAAAAGACCGATTACGCATTAAACCTTCAACCAGGCCACTGGACTCCGCTTTCTGGGCCGGCGGGTGGATTCTTACAGCTTTATGAGGCTAAACAAC
The DNA here is from genome assembly GCF_012432095.1 of Onychostoma macrolepis. NCBI lineage: Eukaryota > Metazoa > Chordata > Actinopteri > Cypriniformes > Cyprinidae > Onychostoma > Onychostoma macrolepis. The sequence goes on along the minus strand of NC_081157.1, from coordinate 44,002,233 downwards.
TTAGGTGAAGATGTAGCCTATCAAGATCATTACAGCTGTTATAACACAAACACATATTATTTGCTATATAAAAAACGTTCATCTGGCTGTGACATTTGTTATTGTTGTCTAGTTGATGTGAGCGACTGATTTTCTGATCTTCTCTCATCATTGCGCCTGAGCTCCTGAAAAAGGTGATTTTGTGGGGATAAAATTATTTAAAACATACAAAATACATTTTAAGGGATGATTTTGTATTAATGAAACCTTGATGTTTCTTGTCTTTCACTAGACCTACTAGATCATCTGAGGGATTTTACAGAATCAAGATGCTGCTGATCATTGAAGCTCTTCTTCTCGTTTTAGCTGCTCTAGGACAGGTAAGCGTGTGTTCTCGTATGAATATTACAGACATGAAAACTGATGATTGATTGATTGTTATGATTCCTGTTGCTGCAGGATCACATAGCTGCTGCTGCACAAATATTTCCCCTGGATATGGCGCTGGATTCAGTTGATGATCAATATGACAGTTGTATAGAGAACATGACACACTTGGTGGAGACAGAATTGCTAGAGAAGGAATTCAATAACACATATGACTTCAAAGAGGCTTGGAAATTTGCTAAAGATAAAGCCATGGCATCAGAATAAGTTCTTGACCCAGTATATTGTTCATTGCAATTTAAGGGAGGCTTCTGTTTATTATTGATAAATATAAATAAAATATAATTTACATTTACATGTGTTTTGCTAGGATATATTTATTTATTTATACTGCACCGTATAACCCAACAAGTGAAGTTAACACATTTTAATTGAGAGACGAATTACCTAAATTCAAGTACAAAATCCAATTTGTAGATAAGTTGCCTACATGCTGAGATGTACTTTATATTGAGCTGCTAACTGGTTGGAATACAGAAGCATCTGACCAGCAGGTCGTCTAATGAGAGTTTTTGTTGTTGTTGTGTGTATGTGTGTGTGTGTACCTGTTTTTCTATTCAGGTGGGGACTTAAACCTGAATACACACAGACTCATGGGGACTCGTGTCACGGTGGGGACATAAATTGAGGTCCCCACAGGTAAACGAGCTAATAAATCACACAGAATTACGTTTTTTGAAAATCTAAAAATGCAGAAAGTTTCCTGTAAGGGGTAGGTTTAGGTGTAGGGCACTAGAATATACGGTCTGTACAGTAGAAAAAGCATTACGCCTATGGAGAGTCCTCACAAGGATAGCAAACGTGTGTGTGTGTGTTGTGTCTGTCTGTGTCTGTGACGCCGCGCACACAACACCCGTCGTAACTGCCGCCGTAAATGTAGAGAATGTTCTGACATGATTTTACGCACAGCACTCCCTGTTATGTGTTTGATAACATCTGTCAAAGTAGCCTTTAAGCAGGCGATACAAAGCAGTAAAATTTACAAACACCGCCGGCAAGTCCTGGACTCTACCCCAGAACATCTACCGTCGGCCTGCAACATTCCATCTACAGAGTTCACGGATTATCAACGATTGCTGACAGAAAATGAATGGATAAATTTCCAGTATCACAAAAGACAATTTAGGAAAGGCCTGGATACAAAACGATTACAAGAAAAAAAAACTTTGTACTTACCGGAGATTTCAGGAAGTGGTCAAAGTTGTTTGCAGTTCTCAATAGGGCCTTCTTCAAAACCGGAATATTTTCCATAAAACGTACAGATGGAGGACAACTTGGACTACCGTTACTCAAGTATGTAGTGCGGATTTTAAGGACTTTGCCACTGGATGATAATGCGCGATCCAAATCAAACCCTGTTGCAAACCCGGCCGATTGGATTGAAAAACAACTGCGGTACCTGCGTGAGGTGATACAACCAGCGATTGCCTCTGCCACAAGACAGCATCAGAGAAACCCTCAAAGGTAGGCAAAAATAAAGTAACCTACCTATGGCAGCATCGTAGAGCAAAGGCGATTGACATTATCCTAAATGATTGCATGTTTCCACACCACCCCTTGATCCTGGTAACACTGAGCAAGTGTACAATTATTATCTGAAAAAATGTCAGTCCGATCCAACTACTATCACGCTTGAATTACCCCGTGGAATGATGACTTAGACAACATAATGACTGAGTCGCCGCCGTCTACATCGGCGTTTACAATAGAAGAGATTGAGAAAGTAATTGTAAATCTGCCCAATAACAAAGCCAGCGGCTCAGATGGTGTTACTTACGAGAATCTGAAAGCCACTAGGCAAACATCCTGCTACATATTGAAAAGCATATTTAACACCTGTTTGATTAATGGTAAAGTCCCTAGTTCATGGAAGGGAGCACTCATTCATAGAATACCGAAGAAAGACAATGTACCAGAAGACCCCTCAACATGGAGGGACATCTCACTATTGCCATCTGTATACAAAGTCTTTATGAAGTGCCTGCTTTCAAGAATACTACCTTGGCTGGTTGATGCTGGAATTTTGTCCAACAAACAAAAAGATTATATTGAGCGACAAGGCATGAATGAGCATGTTTTTTGCTTAAAAACTGCCATTGACGATTTTGAGCACAAATCTGCTAAGCTATATATTGTCTTCTTTGACTTCAGAGATGCCTTTGGCACATTGCCTCATAGAGTCATGATTGATGCATTGGAAGAGATACAGCTCCCTAAGATCTATGTGGACATAATAAAAGATGTATATTGTGACTCCTACCTACAAGTGATCTGTGGAAAAGATCTCATCAGATCAATACCACTTGAGGTAGGAATCAAAACTGGCTGTCCATGGAGTGAAGTAAACTTTATCATTGCACTAAATCAATGGCTAAAATGGGTCTGCGCACATGCCCCGCCCCACGTCCTGTCACCGAACCCAGTCCAGGGCTATGCTGATGATGTGGCCGTCGCATCCCGAGATGAAGGCGTGATTAAAAACATGTTGTCATGCACTGACAGATTCATGATATGGTCTGGCCTACAAGTAAAGCACAGTAAATGTGCAGTTTTCTATGAGAGGAGGAGTGGTGGCAACCGTTGGTATAGATCAAGGGCCGACCAACCCCCCTCTTTTACCATCTTAGACCAGCCACTCAGGGTGTACACTAGACATTTGACCTACAACTACCTGGGTCACAAGTTTAACATTGCTGGAGAATGGAGTGTGCAAGTGACTGACTTAGCACATCAGTTTATGACCAGACTGGATCTCATTGACGCATCAACTCTTCCCGTTACTCTAAAAGTGCAAACAATAAGAGACAGCAATAAGGACCCATCTGTCATCGTGGAAGCCAGGCTGCACCATAACAACATTGTTCACCTGCTCCAGCCTAGAACATCAAGGCAGACTCTCTTGTCTATTCAAAGAGCTCAAAATATGGAGTACTGGTCCAGTCTAAAACTCCAGGGAAAGTTGGCAAAATTGCCCTGCTCGGACCACTCTGTATCACACACCATCTACAGCAATGCCACCATCAGTGAGGAGATCCTCACTTTCTGTGTAAAAGTACGTCTGCAGGTTCTTCCTACAAAATACAACTTATCACTGTGGTTTCCCTCGACCCATTCCCCCCTCTGCCTGCTGCATGACCCCCCTCAACATCTGGAGTCAGTAGCCCACATCATGAACAGTTGCTCATCATTTAAAGGACTATATGTTGCGAGACATGACAGACTTGTGGACCTCATTGCTGCTTAGATTCCCTGTGTGGCTGATGAGCAAATCTTTAAACACACTACTGTACAGTCTGAATGGTTCAACTCACCTGCAAAAACTTTTCTAGGAATTGCTAATACACCAGATATCGTTAACATCTCTCAGAATGGCGAAACAGTTACGCTATTTGAGGCGTCATGTGCATTTGACTTGTTTATGTAGGACTCTTACTGCTCTAAGACTTTAAAATATCAGTCATTGATATCTACCATTGAGAGCCTTGGGTACAAATGCCAGTTTATTGTGCTAGTGTTTGGTAGTCTAGGTCATGTACACAGGCTGGCGATCCGTGGACTTTGTATTGGGGCCTATCTAAAACAAGGGCTAAACAGTTGGCAAAGTACTGTTCAGTCTCAGCAATTACAGGAAGCATGTTTATTTGGAAAAGGCGATGTTTCCTGTACCATTAGAACTGTATAATCCATAACAATGTGCTGACCTGTTTTAATCTGTTGGGATTATTCAAAAAATTTGATTCCTAATGAAATTTGACTTGTAATGTGGAATCAAATAAAGTATATAAAATGTGTGTAAATTCCAGACCCATGAATAAATGGCAGCCAGTGAAACTGAGAGACAGGTAAAAAATAAATAAATAAAATAAAACTCTGTGTCTACAAGCTTTATGCAGTTGTATTTTTATTAATGTAGACTACTGGTATGCCTGCTTTGCAACATTTTGTATCATTAAAATAAGAATGAAACTGCTCAAAATCATAAGGCTTGTTCAATAAAAATAAATAAAATAAATAAAATAATAATAAAAATAAAAAATCCTCAAGTCACATGTCTTGTTGAGGAGAGTTGTGCTGTTACTTTACTAACTGATCAAACATACCATTTTCTCTTGACATTTCTTGCTATAAATATGTTTTATAAACACAGTTACAGCAACCAGAGTAAAACTAATATTAAAAAGTCATGGGTCAAGAGCCATAAAGGTGACTTTAAACAAAACACATTTTGAGACAGTAAAACCTCAACATCTAAACATCTGTTAATCCTCAATATTAACAATTTTCAGTGTACACACATGAAAGAAATATGTTTTTCACAGTATTAGTTTTTCACAGCATTTTTAGAGTCTTTTACTGTTAAAACTTTTTTTTTTTTTTTACTTTTTGTTAAAACCTTTGACATAATCAATAAAAATAATAAGAATAATGTAATAATAATCATTATAATTATATTTCAATTTGTTTTGGTACTGATCGCCACTGTGCAGTTCAGTTCACTTTTTTTCCCCTGTGCTTTTCCAAATTGAACACAGTGTCGCACCAGAGATCTTTCTGATATATTATTGTCTTGACAGCAGTGACTTTAAACTTCTCATATGGAGGAATCAGCACCTCTTGCTCAATAGGAAATATAGAGTATTTTGTCACATCAGCACCTTCACAAGTGGAAATTTCAAAACAAGATTTATTTCCAAAATATTGTGCTACGTAATGATTAAGAGAAGAGGATGTAAATGAGCCAAAACGAATCTCTTTGTTCAGAACATCTTTATCAAACTCAACTGTAGTACCACGATAAGTTGAATAACATATTTTTGTGTGTGTTTGAGTCTGTATCACTTCTGTTAACAGAAAGTTCAATTCAAGTTAATTTGTAAAGTACTTTTCATGATACAAATCGCTGCAAAGCAGCTTTAAAGAAAATGAAAGTTTCTACAATATATTTAGTAGTAGTTTATCAGTGGTGACTATGTCAATTTGATGTACATATGGCAGAAATGTATGGTAAAAAATCAGTTAATGACGTAATCAAACAGACAATGAACACTATTAACAGTAATGATTATATGTTGCAATCAAACTTGTAGAAAAGTTTGGTAGTTCTGTGTTGTTTCAGGGTTGGCATCGTCTCTTATCAGTTGTTCTGGATCTAGACTGAAACTTGTGTAATTCCTAGTTACAGAAACAGAGAACAAATAGAGACATAATTAGCGTAGTTGCTATTCCAATCAAGCAAAAGTGATATGTACAACCCAAGCTAAAGAATAATAATGTGCGTTTGATCAGATATAACTGCAGTACAAGATTATGAGATGCATTATGTGAATGCTTGGCTAAAGAGATGTGTCTCTAATCTAGATTTAAACAGAGAAGAGTGTGTCTGAACCCCGAACGTTATCAGGAAGGCTATTCCAGAGTTTGGGAGCCAAGAGTAAAAAAGCTCTACCTCCTTTAGTGGACCTCCTAGGTACTACCAAAAGTCCAGAGTTTTGCGACCTTAGGGAGCTGGTTGGATTGTAGCGTGATAGAAGTTAGGTACACAGGAGCTGAACTATTTAGGGCCTTATAGGTAAGTAATAATACGGAACTTAATAGGAAGCCAATGCAGGGACTGTAAAATTGGGGTAATATGATCATATTTTCTTGACCTGGTAAGGACTCTAGCTGCTGCATTTTTTACTATCTGTAGCTTGTTTATTGAAGATGCAGGACAACCAGCTAGCAGTGCATTACAATAGTCCAGTCTAGAGATTATGAATGCATGAACGAGCTTTTCTGCATCAGAAACAGGTAACATGTTTCGTAGCTTGGCAATGTTTCTAAGATGAAAGAATGCTGTTTTTGTAACATTGGAAATATGATTTTCAAAAGACAATTTGCTGTCTAATAACACCCAGATTTGTGACTGTAGAGGAAGTAACAGTACATCCGTCTAGTCACAAATTGTAATCCAAGAGATTATGTGTACTGTTTTTTGGTCCAATAAGTAATATCTCTGTCTTATCCGAATTTAATAGGAGAAAGTCATCCAATCTTTTACATTTTTAACAGACTTTGTCATCTTAGATAATTTAGAAGTTTCATCTGGTCTTGTTGAGATATATCTGCATAACAATGGAAACTAATCCCATATTTTCTAATAATATTACCAAGGGGCAACATGTTTATTGAAAATAGCAGAGGACCTAGGAAAGATCTTTGTGGCACTCCATACTTTACTGGTGATAATTGAGATGACTCCCCGTTTAAATAAAGTGGTAGCAATCGGACAGGTAGGATCTAAACCAGGCATCCTCAAATCTGGCCCACTCCTGCAGAGTTTAGCTCTAACCCTAATCAAACACACCTGAGCATGCTAATCAGAGTCTTCAAGATCATTAGAAAATCACAGGTAGGTGAGTTTGATCAGGGTTGGAGCCAAACTCTGCAGCAGATTGGCCCTCCAGGGAAAGATTTGAGGAACCCTGATCTAAACCATCTTAAAGCCTGCCCTTGAATACCCATATTCGATCTATGAGTATGTCATGATCTATATAGTGTCGAACGCAGCACTAAGATCAAGTAAAACTAGCAATGAGATGCAGCCTTGGGGCCCGTTCTTCGTACGTCGCTAACTCAGTTAGCTGGATTTGATTGTTGACGATTTCACTTGATCTTGGATCATTTGGTTCTTCGAAGCTCATCCTAGACTTGCTGTCATAGCAACAGGTCCGTAAACTTAAACCTGCTCAGGAGGTTTGCATTTCATGTAAACAGAATTAGATTGCATCTTTTTAAGCAGAATTGATATTTAAAATATGTCCCAGCCACTGTTACTTTATTACAAGAGTATCCTACTGATCCAGGGACAATAATTTTAAATGATAATCATTTTAAAATTAATTTGAAAATAATATAACAATGTTGTGTAGTCTATAATACTATAGACATGGCCAGTTTAACTCATTGAAAGATTTATTAGTGATGCAATAATTACTTTATAATTGTATTGGAGTCTTACACACATGCTATACAGTTAATCTGAGTCGTGCATTAATTTGAGTGGTGACAGCTATTATGGGAATGGCTTGATGGAGCACAGGAGATGCAGATAACTTGATCTCTAAAAAACTTTAATGCTATCACATAATCAGTCATAGGCCTATGAAATCTATTTTTTACAGTTTTAGTTTTAGTTTAATCAGATCCTGATTTGACTGCTAAAAATAGAAATAAAAAAGCATCTACCAAATATGCAAATGTGTAAAAACCAAGAAGAAACCAAAAATGTGGAAAAGTTTATGTATTGATGATTCTTTTCTCTGTCCTCATCTTCTGGTTAAAGGAAGTATCTCTATGCAACTATTTTCACATTACTTCCAAGTGTAATTTAAGTGCTATCATCAGTTTATTTTGCAGTATATTTTCATCAGTTTATATCAGTTTATTTGCATGATTTTAAAGTGATAAATGTATTTACATAAGAAAAGCAAAGGCACTATATTTATTTAACAAACATAAAGTAACAAACATTTAACAGAAAATATGATGTTAAGACCGTTTGACTGCACATAGTTTGTGTGGGACTGGGTTCAGGGTGAAGCCCACGACTGGCTTGAGATCCAGATCATCTTCAGAAACTCCAGGAGGAGGACTGAAGTGGAAACGCTGAAGAAGGGAGGTGAAGAACAGGAACAGCTCCATCTTGGCCAAACTCTCTCCAGGACAAGCCCTGCGACCTGAGAACAAAAATAAGCAAAGGATGAACTAAAAGCACCTGCAATTGCACAATAAATGGTGAATTTGAAGTCTACTGCACCTGCAGAGAAGGGCATGAAGGCGTCCTTTTTGACAAACTTGCCCTGATCGTTTAGGAAGTGTTTTGGGTTGAAGCTGTCAGGAGTTTCCCATTCATTTTCATCCCTCAATACAGATACCAGTAGCGGCCACACACTGGTACCCTGTGCAAAAAAAAAAAAAAAAAAGATTAATGATTCATGGTGCAAACACATAATCAAAACATTGCATGCTCTTACTGGACCCAGACCTTCTTGATGAAGTATCCATTCAGGTGAACGTCACAGGTGGTCTGACGGGGGGAACCAAGGGGTGCTACATCTGCAAATCTCTGGATTTCATGGATCACAGCATCAGTATATGGTAAGTTCTTCCTGTCTTCCGCCGTGGGCTGACGTCCACCGATCACTCGGTCAATCTCAACTTGGACATCAGCTTAGAAATTAACAAGACCACAATATGAGCATTTATAACATCATTACTACTTTACTCTGATTGACACTTTGCATGGTTTATAATTAGCTTTGCGGACTTGCAGAATTCAAATTGTTGTAAAATAATGCAATAGTCCTGCATTAAGATGCAACCATACCTTGTATTTCAGGGTATTTGGCCATGAGCAGAAGACCCCAGCGAAGTGTTGTGGCCGTTGTGTCGGTCCCAGCACCAAATAGGTTATTCGTTGTACAATATAAATTCTTTGAATTATAAAAAGAGTCTGTTTTGCCAGATTCCTGCAGAAATCATGACAGTGAAAGCAAAGAAAGTGAGATGTCAGAATGTAATTGCGAATTTATTTAATTTAAAACTACAGGCAGTACCTCATCTTTTTGCTGTCGTATCAGGAAAGAGTCAACGATTCCTCTGGGGTCCTGAGGGTTCAGAGTCTTCTTCAGACCATTTATTATTTCCTCACTTTGTCTGAATGTTTCTTTGACGTTGTTCATAATACGTTTCTGATTCGCCACAAAAGGACGAATCCAAGGAAACATGTTGTAGAGCTGCAAACAAGCAGAACTGCATAATGAGCAATGTACATACACTTCGTCTCCAAAATAAAGCATTAGAAGTGTCTGGGTACCTGAACTGAAGCTGATCCAGTCATCCTCATGTTTTCAAAAGATCGTTTAATCATGTGATGTAACTTAGTGTTGCTATATTCAAATCTGGTGCTGTAGACAATTGCAGAGATGACGTTTGAAACAGCCATGGCCATTGGCATAGTTGTATCAAATGGTTTTCCTGCACATGGGTGAACAAGATGTTAATATTTAAATCTGTTTCAGTCACAGCATCATCTTGTGCTTGGGCTTCACAGTCTTACCTTCAAACTTCTCAAATTCCTCTTTTAAATATTGTGTTTCTTCAATGATTATCTCTTCACTTCTTTTCTTGCCCATTCCAAAGTCTCGCAGGTTCAAAAGAGCAAAGCGTCTCATTTCCCTCCAGTTTTCACCATTGGAAAATGCAATCCCTATAGAGAAATCATTTATCCATTACTCCAAAGTGCTGAATTAATTTGATATCTACTGAAAAATAAGGTGTTTATTAAATGATCATCTGAAGATGTGAAACCTTCCTTACCATATCCCTGGTGGAAATCATGAAATATGGGAGTAATATCTCGGTCTCCAAACTCCTCTGAAAGGTTCACTAGCGCCTGCTTGACGGCCTTGTATCCTGACAATATCACCAATTTTTGGGGGCCCAAGTGCACTGTGTAAACTGACCCATATTGTTTTGACAGCTGCAAGACAGAAAAGATGGAGCTATTGAAATGTATATTCTATTGGCATCATCTCATCTATGCTCTGTCTGGTTGGTTTACTAGCAGAACACAGCATTAAATATATGAGATTTTTACTCAATCCTAGATCATTCAAATTATACAGCTTGGTCACAAATCTGCCTTAGCTATCATGAATGACCCTCTTTACACCTCATTCTGTCCCAGGTTACCTTCGAACACCGTACTCTCTCCTGTTTGTGCATTTGCCCACTGGTGTGATGTCCGTTTCCACAATCATACATTACCATTGACTTACCCTAGTCAGTGTGAGAACTAGGTGACCTATTTGTCATTTGTGAATGCTGTAAGCATGCCAGCAAATGCCTACTTGGCATGTGTACCATTTAAGCAATAATGTACAAGAGGAATACCCTGACAATGTAGTGTGAAGAGCATTAATGCAGAAGATAGATTTTTTAGCTATGATATTATACTGAATGCTTTACTATCTATCTATCTATCTCATATGACAGTCTATATATTTAATTGAGATACATCCTTGATCTAAATCTATGCCTGTTTAATAGTAAAAGTTAGTACACTGTACGTCAAATCATCAAAAACAAAATCAGCTGTCTGAAGCATTTTTGCTCACCTCCCAAAGGCTCAGGTAGGTTTTCTTGAGGTCGAGCGTGTGCAGGTTCCCCACCAGTGGCAGTGGTTTGGGTCCTGGAGGATATTTTTTTTCCCCATCCTGAGAGCTGCAGCTGATGGAGAACAGATAAATAACCAAACACAACAGCAGGGCACCAAATACTGCACCTGTCCCGGAGACCTGAGAGAGTAATGCTTCTATTAAAGCCATAGTCAGAGAGATCTACCATACACACGCACAGATCAATCACTCGATTAGGGTTGATGTGGGTTGTAGTCTTACTCTTATGTACCCTGCAGGTAAACTATAGGAGGGGCCATAAGAAAGAACAGGGTAACCTTTGTACAGAAACAAGGCATCAGGGATCAGATCCAAATGGGGAAACATCATATCACTGTCATAGGTAAGCAGCAATAAGTAAAAGATTAAACAATCTGAAATGTCTCTTTTAATATAAGAATAACAATCATTTTTATTTAGTTTTTAATTATTTGCATCTTTGTCATACACAACAGCCCTGTTAATAAGAACTCTGTTTTGCAGCACTAAATATAAACACATTGTTAAAAAATACATTTAACTTTATTTTTGAAACAAATAAATGGAATTTACATGTAAACTTTTCATAAACCCATTCCCAATGAAATTTTTCCACTGAACCAAATCCAAGGATTGACGTAAATTTGTAAAATTTACAAATGCATTTAACCCATAAGAACCCACGGTGACGCAGGTGTCACAAACACTGGTGATTATCTAGAAAGGTCTTTTTAAAGCATTATCCCTCACTTTCAACTCAGGAAGTCCCTAAGTGACATATAACGAACAGCCAGGTTCAGTCATGTGACAATGTGTGCATTTTTTGTTGCCATTCCTGCAGTCAGCATGCCAATTGCATGCTCCCTCAAAACTTGCGACATCTGTGGCATTGTGCTGTGTGATAAAACTGTACATTTTAGAGTGGCCTTTTATTGTGGCCAGCTTAAGGCACACCTGTGCAATAATCATGCTGTCTAATCAGCATCTTGATATGCCACACCTGTGAGGTGGATGGAGTATCTCGGCAAAGGAGAAGTGCTCACTATCACAGATTTAGACAGATTTATGAACAATATTTTAGAGAAATAGGCCTTTTGTGTACATAGAAAAAGTCTTAGATCTTTGAGTTCAGCTCATGAAAAATGGGCGCAAAAACAAAAGTGTTGTGTTTAGAATTTTGTTCAGTGTATGTGTCAAACTGAGTTCTCATTATAATAAAGAGGTTTATATAAGGTGACCTAAATTTGTACACTATTTTTTTACCACCTGTTTATCTGAGGTTAAAAGTTTAATATGAATAAACAAAGACATCCCTGCAGATAAAAAGTAAAAAATTAATTTAACATTTTTTACTCTGATTCATGCTAATTTCCTACCCTTTGCAGCAACAACTGCAATCAAGCATTTGCGATAACTGGCAATGAGTCTGTTACAGCGCTGTGGAAGAATTTTAGCCCACTCTTCTTTGCAGAATTTTTTTAATTCAGCGACATTGGAGGGTTTTCGAGCATGAATGTACTGTTTAAGGTCATGCCACAGCATTTCAATTGGATTTAAATCCAGACTTTGATTTGTCCACTCCAAAACCTTAATTTTGTTTTTCTTGAGCCATTCAGAGTTGGACTTGCTGGTGTGTTTGGGATCATTGTCCTGCTGCATAACCCAAGTGCACTTGAGCTTGAGGTCACAAACAGATGGCCGGATATTCTCCTTCAGGATTTTCTGATAGAGTGCAGAATTCATGGTTCCATCAATTATGGCAAGTCATCCAGGTTCTGAAGCTGCAAAGCAGCCTCAGACCATCACACTACCACCACCATGTTTGACTGTTGGTATGATGTTCTTTTTATGAAATGCTGTGTTGGTTTTATGCCAGCTGTAACGGGACACACACCTTCCAAAAAGTTCAACTTTTGCTGCATCAGTCCACAGAATATTTGCCCAAAAGTCTTGGGGACAATCAAGATATTTTTTGGCAAATGTGAGACAACAAGTCTTTGTGTTCTTTTTGGTCAGCAATGGCTTTTTCCTTGGAACTCTCCCATGGATGCTGTTTTTGCCCTGTCTCTTTCTTATTGTTGAATCATGAACACTGACCTTAATTGAGGCAAGTGAGGCCTGCAGTTCTTCAGATGTTGTTCTGGGTTCTTTAATGACCTCCTGGATGAATCGTCTTTGTGCTCTTGGAGTAATTTTGGTAGGCCGGCCACTATTGGGAAGGTTCACCACTGTTCCAAGTTTTCTCCATTTGTGGATAATGGCTCTGACCGTGGTTTGCTGGAGTCCCAAAGCCTTAGAAATGGCTTTATAACCCTTTCCAGACTGATACATGTAAACTATTTTGTTTCTCATCTGTTTATGAATTTCTTAAGATTGTGGAATGATGTGTTGCTCTTTAAACATGCTTCACTTTGTCAGACAGGTTCTATTTAAGTGATTTCTTGAATCAACAGGTCTGGCAGTAATCAGGCCTGGGTTTGGCTAGAGAAATTTAACTCAGCTTTCTAAAATAATGTGGTTAATCTCAGTTCTTTCATGATTTAATAGGAGGGGGCAAGCACTTTTTCACGTAGGGCCAGGTAGGTTTGGACAGCTTTTTTCCCTTAATAAATTAAATATCATATAAAAACTGCATTTTGTATTTACTTGCATTATCTTTGTGTAATATTACAATTTATTTGATGATCTGAATCTTTTAAGTGTGACAAATATGCAAAAAAATTAAAAGTCAGGAAGGGGGCCAACACTTTTTGACATCACTGTATCTCTCTTCATATGAAGGGGACTCAGAATGGATGTGAAAAAAAAAATCTGATGTGTTATTGTGGTTGCACTCATGCAAACAGATTTTGTCCAGTTGAAAAAAAGCTAGTTTTCTGGTCTCTCAGGCTGGGCCGCTGACTGCTTTTTGAGTGGTGGATTGTGTTTATGTGGGTGCAGTCTAACATGTGTTCATGCTTCGTTTTTTTAAAAATGCATTATTTTTCACATAATTTACCTTTATTCTACACCGCTCTGTCCCTTCTCTAGTCTAGGCCTCAGCCTTAAGATTGATTTATACTCGAAGCTACCGCAAGTTCGCTTGGGTGCGCGCGCCAAATGTGACGTCATAGCGGTGTTGGCGGTAGTTCGCTTTGAGTGCGCGCGACCTCGTTTCTCATGGCGCTGTGCACGACATTTTTTGTAATTTTCCGCGCAGCTCCGTTCCCAAAGATGCACGAGTTCTGAGCGATTCTAGCCAAACATGCAAGTCTGTGCCGGCATTTGTGTGAAACAGAAGCAGTTTGATGTTAATTTCAAACTCCACCAGGTGCAACTTTTAACGCTTTGAGGGAAAACGATGAAGAGTTTTTTTGTTGTTGTTGTTGTTTTTGCATAGTTTGTCCAAGGCTTTTTAATTCAAGAACGTTTTATTTTTATTGTATAAAAATAGAATTAGAATTAATGTAGACACTAATGACTTCAAATGACTTCTCACCGGTGATTCCCGATGGTTTTAGAGGAAAATTACTCCTCGTCGCCCCCTGGCGTTTCAAAGAATATCTCAACGGCGAACGCTTCAAGTAGAGCCTCGTCCGTTTGGGAAGGTGCGCGCGCAGTCAGCGGAGGCTCGCGAAGCGGAGCCAGGCCAAAGTAAAAATCCCGCTTTTGGGATTTTCGTCTCGTCCACGGACCGTTCAGGTCTGGCTACGCGAGACTATCCCTTCTCTGACAAACGCCTCGATTATTTCATGGTTTTGTCAAGCCCCTCCCTCAGAAACACGCAGTGCGCTGAGATTGGTTAGCTGGTCCAGTGTGTTGTGATTGGCTAAACCGCCTCTAGTGCACGTCTGAACGTCCCGCCCCTCAGCTCAGCGGCATGTGCTCCAATGTGTAAACAATAGCTTTTAATATACGGTTTTATCATGATTAAAGCTTTAATACAGTTGGGCAACCACACGCGTGTCCGTGTATAACGCTTCTCATTGCTATGTGAAAATTTATAATTGGAACAGTTTGTTGGAGCTGAATGAGAGAGAGAGAGAGAGATGATGGGAGGAACAGGATTAAGAACCGCTGCTTTAGAAAATTGATTTTGAAACTTGTGAATCCATTCGAATCGTTAGAAGACAGTCGCGATTCATTTATGAATAGATTTTTACGTACACCCCTAGTTTTCTCTTCCTCTTCTCTATAGCAGTGCAGCATGGCCTCGCCCCCTTCCTTACATGTTTCCGGGCGCTGTTGCCAACTCTCGCCAGACAAATAAGCAACTGCAGCTTCAAAAACAAGCCCAGTATTTTTTAATGATTTATTATCATCAATATTACTTATCAGTTATTTATTACCAATTAATGAGCCTGCAACATATTAAACTGAAACCACTCTTTTATCTGAAAAGCAAAAACAGAAGCTATTTTACAAAAAATGAGCAAACTGCAACAAAAGTGGGAACGAAACTCGTCTCCAATCACCTGTGAGCAGAATAGGATTGGAGAGATGGAAAAGGAGAAAAGCACAAGAGCTTCAAAGGGGAGCTGTAACATAGCCACATATTTATAGCCTAAAATATATAGGGGTCATTCTATGGAAATGTCCATTTTTCTGTCCCTAGCCTTTACAGAAATATTACACTTGAAAAACACTTGGTTACAATTTTTTTATATGTATTTTAAAATTAAAATTATTTGAACAATTACACCTTCTTGAGCTATCAATGTGGCAATATTTGTTTTTAATTAATTATAAAGAATTCCAAGCACCACAAAACTGCTCATCCACGCAGCCATGTACAGAGGGAAAGTGCTTTATTTTGAGGTCAAGGACAGGTTTTTCTACCATTTAAAATAAAATAATGTATACATAACTATCAAATAAATGACATTAAAAAAAACAAATGCCACATAAATATTATAGAAAAAATTTAAAATATATTAAATTATAATATATATTATATTAAAAAATAAAATATTATATAAAATTATTAAAAAGTTTATAAAAAAGATTAATTAAGCTGTCATTTGTGTATTCACGAAGTCAAACGGTAATCTAATAATGTGGTCTAAGTTTAAATGTTAAAAAAAGAAATACATTTTAAGATACCTTGCCATACCAGGCTATATTTACTCAGTATTGAGATATGACTACTTGTTTTTTATTACAGCCCATGATAATTAATACATTACAAAAACATTGTAAAAATTAGGCTAAAAGAAAGTCATCCCACTCCTCTACGTCTACTTCTATCATCGCTTGGATTACAGAGTCACACGCCTTCTTTTTGAATGTGATTTTTCTCCAATGAGGGGGTGGAACATATGGTAAAATACGCTACAGCACTTATATTATTGAACTGGTTGGCTATTAACTGCGAGACAGAGTGTCAATCAATGCATTGGAGAATACGGCGTACATAAATAAAGAAACAAAGTTGCATGTCAGATTTCCCTAACAAGCAACCATATTTTTTAAAAATAAGCCCAAAAAACAGCAACCCGTGACCAGGGATTTTTTCACGCAACTTTACAAAAAATGAAGCCCAAAGTCGCGTATAATACGCGGATTTGGCAACTGTGTTTCCAGGGGCGGGGTTTATCTGGGTTCGTGACGTATCAGACCTGGGAAGTAGTTTGTTGTAGTCCCTTACCAGCCGTTTTTTGTAGGCAGTAAACTTCCAGAATTTTAAAAGACGATATCTCCGTTTGCATTGAACATTCAGCGCTGCAATTTTGCAGATATTGTTTATGCTCAAACAGCAACATTACACACTACACACACTAACTAACGTTAAAAAAGTGAAATCGCAATCAACCACCCCTTTAAAGAAGCACTTTTCGGCTGCTCAGTTTTGGGAGATTAAATCACCAGAACACCAGCTCGACCAGACTACAAGACCTGGAAACAGTGGCATAAACGCTTTTTAGAAGCGTTACCATTTCTTCTGGTGTAACACAATACCATGATAGCCTGTATGTCAAACAAATTGGTGAAAGTCAAGTCACCTTTATTTATACAGCGCTTTATATAATAAATACACTACTTTAAACCATAATATCATGGTACTTTAAGTGTTTTTCATACTCATTGTTGGTCATACCATTGGGCTTGACTGGGCTGCAGCATGGGCACCACCTTTACACATTTACATTTGTTTGATTGGTTCAGTTATATGCCTGTCAGAAATTATATCCTGGAAAAGAAAGGCAGCCTTAAGTTTGCATATACAAATAAACTACAAAGTTACAACGTACTACTAAAGCTGACACATAAAAATATAACATATAATAAACATATAACCAAATAATAATAATTGTGTCTGCTCCCGTTTATTTGCATGATTTCTTTAAACAGCTTAATTAAGGCTTTTAGCCTAAAAGAGGCCTGCTGAATTTATTTGTTTGTTTGTTTTAAATACAGAAAGACATAGACATAGAGCTTCAATTGCAAGATCTTTCATCATATCCATGTTATTCAGTGCAATCTGAGGATATATATATATATATATATATATATATATGTTTTTAAAAAAAAATGCAAAACATCTCAAACACAGCTCTTTCAGAGAGTTCTTTTCACAGTCAAAGGCGCTTTTGGTAAAAGTGATAAAGAGACGATAAAAGCCAATGACGTCTACTTTCCAAAGGTCTGATTTTAGGTCATTGATTGAGTTGTTGCGATAAATTATATGTTTGTTCTGTGGAAGTTTCACAATGCAAAGGTAAATGATCTGCTGGTGTCTCTGGTCTCTCTGCTTTTGAAACCAAAGCCACTGCAGTTCTGACTGCTGAATGTTCTTCCAGAGTCCAGATCTCACAGCCGGATCCACAGATGCCTTTAGGAGCTTTGGTTCATGTGCCACGTTATTTGTGATCGTATCATGGCTACTTTACATAGCTCCATTAAGGCAAAAAAAAGTGCACATCTAGTAAAACATATATATATATATATATATATGGCTCATTTCTATTCACTAAGTTATGCAATCTGAAGAGTTTTGAGTGCTCTTTCCAGTCTCACTACCATCACATACAGTGGGGCAGATAAAAGAAAAAAAAAAAACATTTAATGTTCCTTATCTTATAATATCCACCTTTTTCCTGAATAACTGATGAGTGCCGCCATGATGGTTTCTAACTCTCTAATAAGATTGACTGAATTAATTGATTAATTAATAACTTAAACTTTTTCAGAGTAACTAAATATAAAAAGCAGTGTTGTTGTTGGCTGCTACAGTAACAGCAATAAACTTAAGGAATTCCTATAGAGTACTTGTTTTACGCACCAGCAAATTTGTCTGTGGGCAGTGTATGCATTGAATTCTGTCAAATGCTGACAAGAGAAAATGAGCATGGATTGCAGTGCCTAAGTTAAAGTGTGTAAAATAATAAAGTAATGTGTTAAAATAATGTGTGCTAGGCCCCTTCGAACAAGATGTAGGATATTTGCTTATCTGTTGTACGAATCATGTTAAATTAACTCTTTAAGACTTGACTTGCTGCCACCTCCTGGCGGTTTTAGTTACATATTAAGTAGTAGTCTTTTTTTATTTGTTTAATATTTCTACATTAAAATGTCATATTTTAAACATTAATATTTTAACATAATTTCTGTATAAATTCATGCCATGTTCAATATGGATTTTGTTAACACTGATTTCATTGGATTGGTAGGCTAATAGCTACATAGCGTCTTTTTATTCTGATTGAATTTATTGATGTAAGAATCCGACATAAAAGGTCACAGATATGACAAATTTAATTGCGTTATTGCTTCATTATCTCTCAACTGAGAGAGCACATAATCCTGTTTTTAATTGTGTTATAATAATGACTATTTGTATTTAATATCACCTCTAAACTTTGATTATATATTTGCATATTAATTGTTCTAGGAACCTAATAGCATGTTTTCATTTTTGTGTATTTTGTGCTACTCCAAAATAATGTTCTAGTTGAGGTCATTAGTGTATAGTGCCCAAACATGAACTCATGCCAAAGACTAGCCATGTGTGTACTATTCCTGCTTCAATTGGACAACTATTTACCTGCAGAGTCGTTCACAAGCATGTGAGGAGTTGACCTGAATATAATGATCTTCATAGGCGATAGACAGACAGACAGACAGACAGGATGCAGGTTTTGTAGGTTAATATTAACTTAATCTAGAACTATTTTTGTTTAGTGTTCAAAGTTTCCTGTTACTGTTTTACGTGCAGGGACACATCAATGTTTGTTTTTGCTTTGTAAGAGTTTATGCATGGCATAAATTCATGTCCATACACTTTTTTCAACACAAACACACTTCGTGAAAGAGCACGAAAAAAAAAGAAAAAAGACATCCCTTTCATATTTTCATAAGTTGCATACTGTTGAAGATGTTTTAATTACTTACATTAATTAACACTATAAACTACAGGTGTGTTACCAATCAAATTAAATCAGTATCAACAAATAATGGGTCATTGAATCATTGACTTGTTTGATTACTATCCGATGCTTTAAAACACCAAATTATTCTAGAATTAAACACCACACTGCGCTGGGAGAATTAAGTGTTCTGCCTTGTTTGGAACAATTTTCGTTGGCAAAATAGAGCAAAACAGTCAAAATTGGGCTTAAAAATTGTCAATAAATGCAGTCAACTTCTTGTTCGCTGAACTATTAAAAAGTCCACAGAGTGTTTTACTTTCATAGCGATTGTGAACGCAAATTTCTGCATTTTGGTTGTGACACTTAAAGGTCCCATGGCATGAAATTTCACTTCATGAGGTTTTTTAACATTAATGTGTGTTCCCCTAGCCTGCCTATGGTCCCCCAGTGGCTAGAAATGGCGATAGGTGTAAACCGAGCCCTGGGTATCCTGCTTCGCATTTGAGAAAATGAAAGCTCTGATGGCCCAATCTGGAATCTTCCCTTTATGTCGTCATACGGGGAAAGGTTACAATTTTTTTTTTTTTTCCTCGAGAGACATCATGGCTTGCAAATGAGCGAAGCATGACAGTTGCTCAGTGTTTGGATGTACAAATGAACACCCTAGTATTTTTTTAATTCCTTCATCCAAGCCTATGGCTAGCATTAGCTACATGATAATAACTGTAACAGCATACATAAACAAACCAACTAAAGTACCGTATCCAGACACAATATTTTAAACTAACCATTCGGAGACGTCCTGCTGTAGCCACTGACTTCAGATACAGTACTAGGGACCACTTAGCCTATATAAAAGCATCCAAAAAGCAGCATGTCATGGGACCTTTAAGATTAATAATGATTGATAATTGTCATTATTTAAGTATATATTTTCTTGAGTCATATAGGCCTACTTATAGCTATTCAAAAGAGGGTGTGCAGCAGGTATAAGCAGCATGTGAGCGCACAGCTATGGAGATGCCTGAGAGACCGCTAACTTTTGTCACATCTCCACCAGAAATGGAGCATGTATTAATAAGAATGTTTTCGTTAATGCTTTAGATTACAACCCGCAAAGAACTACATAAGTATACTGAATTTACAGTGTATATTTCTGTAATTATTGTGTACCTATAAAGAATGTACGTGTAGGTATAAGGGAACAATGTGTTATGTTTGGGTAATAAGGGGGTAACAACCAGATATGCAAACGGCAAAGTTATAGAGTAACTTTTTTTGTAATTATAGTGTACCTCCATGTAGGCAGTGTTGGGAAGGTTACTTTGGAAATGTAATGGGTTACAGATTACAAGTTACCCTACTTAAAATGTAATAAGTAGTGTAACTTTTCAATTACTTTATTAAAGTAATGTAACTGATTAGATTTGATTACTTTTTGATTACTTTTCTAAATTTCATTGGATGAAAAATATCGTCATTTGCATATAAATGTGTCTTAGCAGTTTGTGGACACAACCTCCCTACAATGATAGAAATTCACTCCTTTGTTTAATCCCCCAAACACCTAAACAGTCTTAATTACCAAGCCATTTTGATTTTGGAGTGAATAACCAGCGCTCTCTTCCACCTTCAATACCACGACTGAGGTAAGACCCTTGAGCAAGGCACCAAAGCCCCAACTGCTTCCCGGGCGCCGCAACAATATGGCTGCCCACTGCTCCGGGTGTGTGTTCACGGTGGGTGGGTGTGTGTGTGTTCACTACTGTGTGTGTGCGCACTTGGATCAGTTAAATGCATAGCACAAATTCCGAGTATGGGTTACCATACTTGGCCACATGTCACTTCACTTCAATTTCACAAAATTTGATTATGTCTGGCTGCGCAAATCATTTTACTCCAGACTGTTTTCTGGATGAGGGACAATTCAAGGCAGGTTTTGTTAAAAAGTTAAAACTCAATCACTTCTGTGATCACTTCCACAGAAGAGAGGGGCGGGGTGAGCAGAGCTCATTAGCATGTAAAGATATATGCACAGAAACGAGTCACTGTGAACAGAGCTGTTTTTGACAAGGTAAAAAGGGTGTTGTTTTACACGACCACTGAGACCATTTCAAGAAGACCCTAATGAATCATACCACCTTGTGGAAAATGGGCATCCGATGTCCCCTTTGAAGCACAGCCACCACAAAATCAGACTTTAAAAGATTACTTTAAAATCACGATGAGGTTAAACACAGATTTAAAATCATAACAAGAAACAATTTAATAGCTATGATACTGTTTTTGAAATCAAATCTTTGCATAGCTATGACAGGAAATGACAAGATGCTGAAGATTGAAAACATTGAAAGAGCGAGGTAAGATGGAAGCTGCAAATCATTTAATGTTTAGTCAACTGTTTTACAATGGAAATGTTAAATGACCGACAGTTATATTCAGTGAAGCAAACTGCTCGACTTTTTTTCTCAAATATGCCCATTTTAAGAGAGAGAGAGAGGGGAAATGTGCGTGTGTTAATTATCTGCATCTGTTTGTCTGTCCCTACAAACGATGAAACTGTGAATTTAGTCCTACTTCAAAAACACGTCGTTGCTGAGAAATATAATGTAGCAATTCAGTATGGAAACTATTTTATTACAATAAAAGTTGCGGGGTAGTGTTGACAAGTTTCTGTGTGCGAGTAATAATCGCGGGAAGTGTTTTTTTCTGTGGGCAACTGTTTAACAACTTGGGAATATAAAAAATAAAATAGAAATCGGAGTGTCTATTTAAGTGCAAATAGCCCGGTTGTTGGCAGAGACTATTTGCTCTAACTCCACCTACAAACGTATTATTGGGATAGTCAAATTTGCAAAAGACCAACAACAGTCGTCAGATTCAGTGGCGCAGATGGTAAAGCGTGTGTCACACTCCATTTGACACGATCGACCCGGGTTCTTATCTGCCTTTTGGCGAACTTTTTTCAAATTTCAAATCACATCAGAAAAGCATTTATTTTTTAATAAAAATGAAGGAAATAATAACTTTAAAAGTTGTAAATAAAGTATCGGGTAGGGTTAGGGTAGGTGTAGGGAGGGCTTTTGTCCAAATCCATTTAATAATTTGAAATAAAATTAAAAAATTACACTCAATAAGTTATTGCATACTGTTTTATAATGTATTACAATGCTGAGGTGCAGATAATTGCCACTATTTGCAATAAGTAATTAGCAGAATATCCTGCTATTTTAACATAGAATAAATATAATCTAAAGCTATTTTGCACTGTGTAAATAGCATATTACTAAAAAATAATGCTATTTTCACTTAATGTAAATTGCCTCTATCGCAACCCCCCAATTATATATATATATATATATATATATATATATATACACATACATACATACAAAATTGGTCCCCCCCAATGTTCAAGACATGGTTACGGCCTTGCATTTAACCAATACAAAAATGCTCCAAACGTTTTTCTAAATTAACTTAATAAAATAACGAAACGAAATACAATCACTTTGCCATTTCATACAAAACTGAACTATTTTAATAGCTGAAACAGTGGTAGATAAGCTGTTTTGGGAGAAGGGGGAAAAAAGACGGGCTCGGGTCAGACTCGGGCTGAGAATTCTGATGAGCTGTCGGACACGGGCTGGTCTAGGGCCTGAGCGTCTCGGGCCAGGGTCAGGCTACGGCCTAAATTTTAGGCCCGTGCAGGGCTCTAGTTAGTTGTAGTGGGTGACAAACTACCGCATTAAGCTTGTTAACCTTTTAATCGCTCATAGAAAAAACATCGGATATCATAAAATTTTTGTCATGACTAATTTATTAATGATCCAGCATCATCTGTATTAAAGAGAAAGAATCATTTCACCAGATGTTTAGAGAATAAAATAGCCTTGACAGCCTAAGTTACTTACACATAACTAACTGTTACTGAGGAACTTGCTCTCTCCCACTGGAGTGACCGGACTCTTGTGTGTGTCGGTAAAAGAGGAAAGCAGGCCGTGGACCAAACCACTGTGAGGAAAGGGAGGGGGGAATCAAAACATTTCTGAACTTAAAACGTTTTTTTTGCATTCATTTTGTTTTACTACTCACAGTTATTTTAAGTATATGTCCATTATATTATTTCCATAACACAGAGTTGCTTGTAATGATATTTTTAGGGGGGACAACCCTCAGATAGGGGGGGTCCTGTCCCCCCCGGGATTTACGCCTATGCTCACATCCACTATGGCTGTGACCATGTGGTGACCATGGTAACCACAAATTAACCATGGTTTTGCTACACTAACCATAGTTTAACCATGGTAGGCCTATTTTTTAGTAAAACTGTGGTTATACATATCAGTATGTCAAAAAACATGGTTACATGTTTACTACAATAAAACCAGGGTTAATTTTCGTCCGTCTTTTGACTTCAGCAAATCAGTTTTGGCAAATAGCCTACAAACAACGTGATTATTTTTCATAAGTCAAAAATCCAGCCGCGCAAGAAAACATGCAATGTAGGCTTGATCAAAGGGAAATCATCGTTCACTATTGTAATGTTGTAAAATAGAGAAAACCTTGGACCTTATTCTTGAAACACAAAATGACCAATAAAAAAAAGTGTCCAGCACCAAAAGCAGCCCATGGTAAATCTATAAGTTATCTTTAATTGAAAAATACACATTTTCATATACAGCCTACTAATAGGCTATAGGCCTAGCGATTATCCCGTATTTTCCTTTTCTGAAGCTGGCAACCATTTGTAGCAAAGTTCAACCAAGTTATTATATAGATCCTATTCAAAATAATGAATCCGACATCACTACAGTTGAACCGAGACCAGCTTCATGCAGAACTCATACCTAAATGTGAGTTTTCAGTAAATATACATTGTTATTAATCCCCTAACTGAACTACTTCTAAACATGGTATTTGTGGCGTTTGTATTCATATTTGTTCTGTTTTTTTATCCACCAGAGGGCGCAGATTATCCAGAATAAAAATGTTGAAAATAAAATCATGACTCGACTGTCAAGACAGCAGTACACAAGTTTGTTCAATTACAATGTAAAAATATTAAAAGGAAAAATATATATGAATACAAAAATTTATGATTTTAAAACATAACTTTTTAAAGGCACAAATTTACAGTAAAATATTGTTAAAATTAAGCTTTGAGAAAAAAGTAAAGTAGTAAGCAAGCTAGTTAGATTCTCTTATTTTTGTTATTGGTTATGTCTATAAGTATAGTGTCTCTTATATTGATGTTTCCTATATTGATAGTGTTAAACAATGTACATGTAATCAATAACATGGTATTTTCAGTGCATTTCATAATAACAGGTTATATGATTTAATACATAAAATCATGTTATAATCATATAGCCTAATATATATTAACATGAGCAGTAAAATATACAGTCACCAAAATGCAGCTTGTGAAATTATCACTGTTTGTTTGTTTTTTTCTTCTCCCACAGGTCAAGCTATTTCATCTGGGAGTTTCTATAGGCTACAAAACCTCCAGTATTTTGTGGACAATCCTCTGGGATTGCACCAAGAAGACTTACAACACACAAGCTTCCTTGCCCATATCTCTTCACAGAGCCCAAAATGGCTGTTTTGGAGAATGACAAAGTAAAATATTAAAAATGAAGCAGGGAAAAGTGGCACATCTGAGTCACTCTCTGTCCCCCTGGAACTGTGTGTTGAAGAAATAGTTTACTTACCCTCATGTCGTTCCAAACCTTTGTGACTTCTTTCTTCTAACACAAAAGAAGAAATTTGGAGTGAATTCTCTGAAAAAGAGTGCAATGCTTGAAAAATACTTTCCGTAAGACTGAAATTACCTTAAAAACTATGAAATCACAGGAAACAGTAACATGTCTCCACATCCTGCCCCTCTTCCTTCTCTTTACCCTGCTTTAAATCACTCAAATGACCCAGAAATAGATTTTCTTCAAATAGTTAGTTCTGGGGAAAACTATTTTTGTGTAGAATGCAGAAATCACTTGGTTTGATATTGTATATCTAATTCAGTGACATTACAACACAACACATCAATCAGTATCTGAAGACAGACCTGACAGATGTATGTGGGCTCAATAATAAATCTCATAGGACGTGTTAACGAACACCTTCTGCAATTATGTATTAGGGTTTTGTAACAAAGCCCTGCATTGTTGGCAGGTGCTGCATTTTCTCTCTGTTTTGGTATTTATATGTATTTATTACTCATGGTCTTGTGCCTTATGTAAGCAATTCCCATGTGCACTGTATTCCCAGTCTTCTGAAGCCATACTTGGCAACAAGAGTTTCTTGCAACATATCTTAGACATTAGCACTGTTCTCATCTCTCATTTTCATATCCACATAATCAAATGACACCTGAGAACCAAGCATACATTTCATTATCATTGAATGTTTTTTGAATAAAACTTATTCACAAGTTCGGGGCCAGTAAGAATTAAAAAAAAAAAAAAAAGTTGACGGTAGCCATTGACATCCATAGAATTTTTTTTTTTTTTTCATACTATGGAAGTCAATGGCTACCGTCAACTGTTTGCTTACCAACATTCTTCAAAATATCATCTTTTGTGTTCAACAACTTGAGTTTGTTTGATGACAAACTTTTCATTTTTGGTTGAACTTTTCATTGAACTCTCCCTTTATTAATTCCTTCTGAGCTGGTAGCCTAACACATCACTAGAATCAAACCGGAGACGTCAGGCACTCTTTTAAGGAATCACGAGCGCACACACAACTGCACAGGTTTGACGTCAGAAATCCTGGATTTAAGAAAACATACGCACATGATCAGGCCATACGCAGACCAGCACCAGCCTAAAACCAGACCTCTGCTTATCTCCAAAGATCCTTTACATAACATGCAGCGGTTGTAAAGGAAGAGACCTGGGAAATCAGCCTTTTAAAGCAGTGGCCAACTGGCAGGAGTGGATTTGACATGTCTTTATTATTCCCAAAGTGCGGCACGCCGCCGCAGACACCATCCATCGCATCATTAATTCAGAGGCCCGCTGCCGTACACACAGAGGCCGATCCCCAGCGTAAAATCATGAACATGTGGCTTCTGCTTTTCCACATAGGCCTACACAACTCAAGTCCAGTTACACAACAGATGCAAATGTACCCTAAAGCACAAACAAACCAGATTACAGAGATGTTACTAATTAATCAAGTGCACTCTGAAAGCATGAAAAGAGCAACGCTATGTTTGAAATCGTAGACCTATTCTATGGTGTGAATAGTATGCAAACTTGCATGAAAAAAAATCTATGATCAGAATAAAATTACATTGCTGCAGTACTGTATATTGTATATATAACCTACGGTGTAAAGTATGCAAAGAATACCTGATCAACCTACTATAGCCTATTTGTCTAAAAGAGCAGTATACAAAGGTGTTTACGGCGTAGACGGAAGTTACAGAGACATATTTTACATTCATTTTTCCTATAGGGATTTTTAAAAAGTCTTTGTTAAAGCATTATGATAAACAAGGTTTAGCTATAAAGCAAGCTAAAAAGAACTGCATGAGGAATGACAATCAAATTAAAATGGTGAAATATAAAATATTATATTATAAGATAAAGTTGTTAGTTAGGCTATATCTGTAGAAACAATATAGGCCATTTTAAGTTTATTGCAAAATATGCATGCATATATACACAAATATTTCAGTGTTTTAAAGGCATAGGGAAACAATTCTATTTCATCATTTCATAGGAGCGGGACATTTTCTGCAGCGCTCTTTTGGCGCACTCCGATTTTTGGAATTTTCTGCACAGCCTCATGGGTAATATCGTTTTTTATCCATTAATTGTTGTTAATGGTTATTTTAAAAATAAGTTGGAATGTTGCAAAAAAATTAAAATAAAAATGGCTTCAACAATATGTACCAGAGCTCACAACAGGTCTTTAAAGGTCTATCAGTTACCATTAAAAATGTCCATACTGAGAATACAAATTTGACATTTGGAACCCGACTGTTTCACCCTACAACACTGCAGCCTATCCTACAATGCAGTGCGCTTGATGTGACCTTCTGTTTCCAGTGTCATAAACTGGAAATAATATCAGTCATGATTTTCCTTCCTAACTGATCTGATCTGTTTAAAAATACTTGATCAACAGCCACATGACTCGAGCACCTGCCCCTTTGATCACCGACGCTAAAGTGCCCTATGTGACTGAAATTTTTCAACCAAGGGGGACATCCCCCCCATATAACAAAACATATTGTACTAGGCGTATCCCACAATGCACTGCACTCAATTTCACCTTCCGTTGATGCATATTACTGTTAAACGTTTATAATTGCAGTTTTTTTTTTTTTTTTATAGCAGGCATGATTCAGTATATCATTATGCTGTTTCATTGCAAATACTGCCAGAGCATTCAATTATGCATGTATGCAAATAAATAAGGAACAAAATGGCTTGTTAAAATTCACTAAAATATGACACATTTCCATATTCATCTGTTCCGCAAACCCAATTTTTTGCATATTATTTACCTCAATTTGACAAAGCATCACACATTACAATCCTTTGCAGCATCTTCAAGACAACAGCCTGCTGTTTCACTCATAAATACACAAGAGCATCCTGCCATCCTGTTTATTAATACTGTATGTGTCAAGAGGCTAGACGTCAAGCTCAGGGACAGACTATTAAATATTCATGCCCTTCCCTTTTTATACTCTTTTTCTTGTGCATAACGTTACTAATTCTTCTCATCCGTCAACCCTCTCTCCATTTATTCATCTTCCACATGGTCTGTTATTTGGAATTCAGACGGAAGTGCTGAGGTCGAGGAAGCATCTGGAATCTGACAGTCTTCTAATTCCTGCCTGAATAAGGAATTTATGGATGAAAACTCAACACACACAAATAAAAACACTGTGTGAGTGACATATCTCCACATGTGAAGGAGGGAACACGTGTGAGACACTCTGCTGGTGCATTCGCTTACACTACTCACTGCCAAGCTATGAATATTTCATTCACCCCTGAGTGAGAAAGAAAGAGACTGAGAGAGATGAGAAGTTATGAGAGGAGTCACAACTATCGTAAACAGTTACATAATTAGGCAATAAGACCAATGGCAGATGGGAAACCTGTTAAAATAGTCATTTTTGCAACTCAATTTCATGCCACTAATGGAGCCAGAGTAGTTTTCATTTTCTCCATGAAGAAATAGATTTTTAATCCTTTTTTGAAACCACGACAGCATAATCTAAAAAAAAAAATCATATTTAATAGCCAAATTCTCAAAGAAGAACCAATCTATGAGTCCTACGAGTTGAGTTGAATTGACAGTGATGATTATTATGTTACAAAATATTTTTATTTCAGATTTCATTTCAGATAATAGCTGTTTTTTATTGAAATTTTTATTCGTCAAAAAAAGAAAAAAGAAAAAAAAAATAAGCAGCATAACTGTTTTCAACATTGATAAGAAATATTTCTGGAGCTGCAAATAAGCATATTAGAATTATTTCTGAAAGATCATGAGATACTCGAACAATGGATTCTGAAAATTCTGATTCGTCATGACAGCAATACATTTGTAAAATCTTATTAAAATCGAAAACCATTATTTTGAATTCTAATATTATTTCACAATACAGTTTTTACTGTATTTTTGATCAAATAAACTTGGTGAGTGTACTTTTGAACAGTATTGAATATAAGAATATTCTGCAGTCCTTTTTAATAAATATACGTTTTATACCTATATATCAATCAGTAATTTTATATTGTACTGTAATTTTTTTTTCGATTGCATCAATACAGTGTTTCTTGGGACTTTAGCTCATTTCCTCATAAACAGGATTAAGTTTCTTTTGCTCTGATTTTAAAGTACTTTATTAAAAAAATTGTTCTAAATTCCTATGAAGAAAAGAAATGGGAATAATAAAATCATGGCTAAAGGTCACTATTATGAGCCTAACAGTTCAGTCATAACTACTGACTAAAACTTGACTAAAAGCAAAAATCTGTGCATGTAAACATACATTATATTGACCAATCAGCACCCAGGACTGTAACTATGTGTATTACAAAACGTAGTAGAATGGAATAAAAACAAGTGAGGAGAGAAACCAAAAGAAATAGGAAAACTGATTTGTATTCATCCCTCAAACCCACTCTCATTCCTTCACTGACGCTCTCCTCACATCCAGTTCACTTCTTCACTGCCATCAATCCTCTTTCAACACACACACTCACACACAGTTATGTAATCAGTGTAATCCCTCTTCTGCTTCATCTGAACATTCATGATCTACAAATCACTGTGATGATCTTCCTCAACTGCTGCTCTCTCTTTCATCAATCACTCTACATCTCGCTACCGTTCAATCTACACTCTCTCTTTTCTTTTACAGGAAGGTTCTGCTGCGAATGACAAATTCATTTCAACTCTTTTCTCTTCCATCTTTACCCCCCAGTGTTTTAGTGCATATTTTACCATAGCATAAAATCTCAGGAGTGATGCATTCCTTCTATCTAATGATCTTGTTTCGAATCTGATCTTTGGCTCGCATTCCTCCTCCCACCGTGTCTCTCTGCGGTATGTTCCTGGTCAGCAAAATGTCAGGCAGATCCCGCAGTCCCCCAGAGAGAGCCAAGCTGTTAATGAGGAGCGCGAGCCAGAGACACACAGCACCAGCCCACCATCTGATCTGGGTTCAGTTCATCTGAAATACAGAGAGGAGAGAGGAACAGAAACAGAGACTGGGAGATACTGTAGTAAGAGAGGAAACAGCATGTCTGGGCAAGAGAAACAAAGAACACAGAAAAGAACAAGGACATTAGGAGGAGCTTGTAGATAAAGCCTGTATAAACATACTTGACTTAGAAGGTCAATAACATCAGTGGCACGAAAAATCTCATTAAACTGCAACTGTCTGACTCACAAATCAGTACTCATGCACAGTGATGGACTGAAAAAATTCTTGACACATACAGCAAAATGTGTGATTCAAATTTAGATTTTTTTTTTTTTTTTTTAAGGAAAAAAAGATTAATGAGTTCACTCAAATGAAAATTTGCTGAAAATGTACTCACCCTCAGGTCATCCAAGATGTAGATGAGTTTTTTCTTTATCTGAACAGATCTGGAGAAATTCTATCACTTGCTCTCTGCAGTGCATGGGTGCCGTCAGAATGAGAGTTGAGAGTAACAAACATTACTGCAATAATTAGCAAGGGAAAACACATTTTGTGGGACATTGGAGCAGCAGATGCACCCAAAGACTTGAATACCTCTGAACCTCTTAGTAATTCAAAATAATTCCTTTGTATAACCAACTAAAAATTCTTCAGTTTTCAATTTTGTCTCAGTACTCAAGAATCAGTAAATGGATATTTAAACTAAAATTTTGCATTTGCTGATACCACACAGTACTCACATGGTTTTTTAAGAAATTTTATTTATCTAAACAGAGCAATTATTGCACAGAGTTGACATAAAAAATAATTTAAAAAATTAATAAAATATCATAATAAAGTCATTAAAGGTTTTTACTGCATTTAAACATTGCAGGAACAAGGATGGAACATTCTGATAAAATCTTGCAGCATTTAATCCCAGCTGAAATCAAAACCACTGTTTGCATTTGAAATTGTTTCTCAGGATGATGACTAACGTATTTGCATACCTCTTTGAGATCAAACTCATAAATTTGGCAGCAAGTCAGTTTTATGTATCAAAAGTGTCAAAACAGCAACCTTTTAAATTAGCAATGGCCAAAAAAAGATTCAAAAATATTTTTAAAATGACATTTGCATCTGTTAGTCCATGTACACTTACTTAAAGGTAAAGTGTTCACTATAGCACTTGCACCATAGCTGCATTAAACACAATTGCAGTCAGTCACATATTCAGAATGACATTGACTCAAACAATGGCTCAAGTTTGGAGGTGGAACTACCAAGTTGGCCAAACAATAGATGAAATTAAGTTTTTCACCCGCTATTTATGTGATTTCATTCAATAACACTCATGGCACAGAAATTGCTCCCATAATTAAATTACAAACAAGCAACTGTAATATAAGCATGTAAAATGTACCATCCAAATAGGTCTAAAGACTATTAGAACAGGTTTAAGGTTGTAAAGAGTTGCAAATTTTGACAGTGAATGACAGGTTTCAGCATTTATGAAATGCAGGGCTGTGAAGTGGTACAAAAGTGGTACAAAATAAATTAAAAAAAAGAGTACTAATTGTATTATTGCATGACTACAGAAACCTTCAGAAATCAAGTTCTAAAATGTATATAACATTCAAGCAATCACACATAAATGCTGGTTATGTAAAGAGGGGAAAAGGACAGGGCACAAGATACCTGGGGTGACAATGAAAGGATAGAAAAAAAAAGAGTGAACAGTGAAAGAGAAAGAGGAATCTGAAACAGGTGGCAGAGCAGCCCACTGAGAGAGACTGCTGGACAGGAAACAGAATGAAAGAGACAGACAATGAGAGAGAGAAAGAAAGAAAGAAAGAGAGAGGGAATGCATTTTTAAAATGACACATGAAAATGGAGTGCAACGACACACATTCTGTCCTGAACAGCCTCACACAGCAAACACACTCCTACGACAACCTGCCAGACAAATACAACCGAATGTTCAGAGCCTCAAAGAGACCGAAACGCAGACTGACACTTCAGTTGTTACAGCGCACATTACTGTATGTTCACTCACAAATGCATTCAAATAGACATAGGGATGTCTTTCAAAACTACACTTAACTGTAAATTGCCGCTTACAATCCATTTTACCTCTGTAATGTGACACACACTACTGTTCAAATGTTTGAGGTTTCATTTTTTTTTTAAAGAAATTTTTATTTTTATTCATTTAGACATTCATTATGTTACACAAGATTTAATATTTAAAATAATCACTTCTTTTAAACTTTCTATTCATCAAAGAATCCTGAAAAATACATATTGCAGTTTCCTCAAAAATATTTAGCAGAACAACTGTTTTCAACATTGATAATAATAATAAAAAAATAAATAAATTGTTTTTAGAATGATTTGTTACTGAAGGATCATGAAGACTTTTGTAATGATTGTTGAAAATTCAACTTTGACATCACAGGAATAAATTATATTAAATTAGAAAACAGTTATTTCACAATATTAGTGGTTTTGACTATTTTTAATCAAATAAATACAACCTTAGTGAACTTATAAAATCTTACCGGCCTCAAACTTTTTCACAGTAGTGTATTTCCAAATGAAACAGGATATTCATCATCAAGAGCTGGACTGTAAAGTGAGTATGACATACCTAAATGAATGAATGAATGAATGAATGAATGAATAGCTAATTGGCTATTAGTAAACATTATTCAATAGCACACATGTGATGTCAATAAAAAAGGAAAGCTGTCTCCAATGAAGAGATTAAAAAATATATATATATATATATTTTTTGAATAATGTACACCATGTAAACTTTACTTTGAAACAATAATATGATTAATTTCTTAATGGGGCTAGGACTGCACTTTTATCCACTTGGAACTGGTTGGCCATTAAAGTGGGTGTAGCATACCAGAATTCATTCAGTCATTGTTTATTTTTAAGGAATGGTGATGGTTGCTTAATAGGGTGGAATTTGAAAATAAGATGGGTTCAAAATTAAATAAGTTAATTAAGAGTAGGTGGGGCAAGATAATGCATTTTGTTGAAAGATTACAAAGGCAAAAGTTTTCTTTGGAATAACGTGCTATAATGAACTGAACATGGTAAGACCATTGTGATAAAAGAAAGTAAAAAGCACAGGAAGAGGAAACAATTAAAACATTTTCTTAATTAGGTCCTGCAGTCAGTTGCAATAAACTCCATATGTTCAATAAAAATGTTTTACAAAGTTAATCAAACTCCTTAAAATCTGTTTTTATGGCTTAAAATTGAAGCCTTTAAAACGTAAGACAGGAAAACAGTGATCTGGAGAAGTGCACAAGAATCTGTATCCTTTTTTCCCCCTCCAATTTCACACACACACACACACACACACACACACACACACACACGTCTCAAGTCAAATAGGGCTGCATAGTTAGGACAGATCCGTGAGTATAAATATCTCACAGTGGCGATTGTGTGGGCAGGAAGCGACATCAGGAGCATTTCCAAACGCACACGGCCAGACTTCCCCCAAAGAACATGTAGAGCAGGTTCCTGACTTCATGGCTCACCTCGAACCCAAACCCCTCACCGATCACCACATGCCACGAACTGCCAAACTTCTTATCCATGGACTCCTTGATCATCTTGGCAGCACTCTGAAAATAGAGTGAACCAGCGAGAAAGAGAGCGAGATGAAAGCATGTAGGCTACTGGA
This sequence comes from Onychostoma macrolepis, assembly GCF_012432095.1. Lineage (NCBI taxonomy): Eukaryota > Metazoa > Chordata > Actinopteri > Cypriniformes > Cyprinidae > Onychostoma > Onychostoma macrolepis. The sequence continues at coordinate 43,968,888 of NC_081157.1, read as the reverse complement.
GCACTCCAGATGGCCAGACTGTGCGCATGCGAAGCGTCCTGACTCAGTACTAGACGGAAACACAGAGCCCAACCCCACCTGTGTGACCTGGGGAGTACATTTATCTAAAAGCCTGCGCTTCATAACAAAAGCACACACTCACACTCAAAGCTGACTGACCTCATTGTTGGAGGCAAATTTCTCACAGGCTGTGACGCAAAGCTCCATAGTCTCCACGCGCATCTCCTCTGGCATATCTGTGTGCTGCAGATGAAACCAACACCACATATTCTAGTCAAGCTCTTACAGGTGATTATTTCTATAAAGAAATACATTATAAAGAAAAACTGCCATTGAAATATCTATATATTCATAGATGATAATTTGAACAAAAGTGACAAAGACTTTTACATTGCTACAAAAAAATCTATTATCAATTAAAAAAATGTCAAATCAATACTGATTTACTAAAATGAGGGAACTAAATAGGTTGTGAGAACTAATTCTTAATTTAACTAAAATTAGGGAATGAATTAATAAAACTGATCAAATTAAACAAATGATGGATGAATATATTTTTGTCTGCAATTTATGTGCAAGTTTCAGATTGCTTTTTTTAACTTTTAAGATTATGAATCACATATTACACAAATAAATATATAAATATATGCTCACATCAATGAGTGGGATGAACTCTAAAAGTGCTGTTCTTTTTATTTGGTAAAACATATATGTGTTGAAACGTCTAATAATAAAATGTGACATTCTGTAGTTTTGTCTCATATTCATCTTTTAATAATATTTGCAAATGTCTTGACTCCTCAGCCAACAGAACAATTTTGTCTTTACTGTTCCAATACTTTTGGAGGGCAATGTATATATATATGTATAATTCTATTTATTTTTTTAACAAAGAAAATAATAAGAAATATTTCTTGAGCAGCAAATCAGCATATTATAAAGATTCCTGAAGGATCATGTGACACTGAAGACTGGAGTAATGATGCTGAAAATTCAGCTTTATCATCATAGGAATAAATTACATTTTAAAAAACACTCAAATAGAAAACAATTATTTTAAACTGTAAAAATATTTCACAGTATTAAGGTTCTACTGTATTTTTGATCAAACAAATGCAGTCTTGGTTAGCATAAGAGACCTGAACTTTTGAACGGTCATGTATAGAAAAGTTATAATAAATTATTATTAATTACAATCATGTAAAGATATATTAAACACTTTAAAATAAATACACAAACTATGTTGCATTGACCAAGGCAATGCAAAATATTAAGACAGTAAAAAGACTGTCATCCATGCCAAATAAAGAAGCAGTGCAAATATTATGCTTGAGGAAAAAAAAGGGGGTAACTAGATATTTTAAATCTCATGTTTTGAAAAGAGAGCAGTTTGAGTGATCTAATACAAAAAAACACAGACACATTCATAACTGGTTATTTCTATCTAGGTCACAGCAGCATCGAGCTGCACCCACCCTGATGAGCGGAAAGCTTTGCAGTCTTTTGTAGTCGGCATCCTCTTTTTTCCCATCACCGGTTTCTGCCATCCTTTTCTTTACTAAAGAGAGACAGAAGGATTAGTCCTGTCTGATGAAAAGGAAAATCAGAACATTAGGTCAGCATTCTCACCCATTTTTAGCATTTGCAGGGAGAATGAAGAACACATTTGTTTGTCCATGAACAAAAGTAAATGTGGGATAACTGTCCTCATCAAATATGTAAATGCACCAAAATTAACACAGAGGAAACGACTAGTCTTTTCATGAATTTACAGATTATACATCTTGGTGATTCTTGATCATGATTCTTGAGAATCGAGACACCAACAAGGAGTAAATAAGACATTGTAAAGCTTTAAAGCTGAAGTTGAAAAGGGGAAGAGTTTAATAACTATATAAAAGTATTTCTGTAGGATCATGTGACACTGAAGACTGGAGTAATGACTGCTAAAATGTCATCTTTGTCATCACAGGGATAAATTATGTTTTTAAATATACTCAAATACAAAAGAGTTATCTTAAATTGTAATAATATTTAACAATATAACTGTATTTTTGATTAAATAAAAGCAGACTCGGGGAGCATAAGAGACTTCTTTCCAAAAACATTTTATTTGACTGAACTTCATCAAAACAAATTTTTTAAAAAAAAGTCTCATTTCTAACACTATTTGTGTAAAATTTGTCAATCTTGATGGTGAAGCCCATGTCACATACATTGTCAATTACTGTAAAAGCATTTCACAACATTTAACTAATATCCAATTAACAGCATTCAGATTTATACAAAATAAACACTCTGTTGTTAAAAATAAATTTGTGCAGAGAGCAACAGAAAGAGAACTGAACCAGAATTCTACACACTTAATAAGATTCCCAACCAAAACAAATAAAAATAGTGGGAAAATACATGTTTTCCGTCTTTAGCGCGTAATTATCTAAAATAAATTGATAAACTGATAAACTAGTAACGTTATGAAGATAAACAAATGTACCGAGTTCGCGTTTGTTTTTAGCATCTCTGGGCTAATATTAGCTTGCTAGCTTGACTCCATCACCCTTTGACTTAAAACGCTACGACTGATAAACAGCTGAAAGAAATGGAGAAATGTAAACATGTAAATCATTTAAAGCTCTGTAATATTTAATTTTTAGTCACATAGCTCAATTACATACCGCTCTGTAGCGCTGTACACAGACACGCTCCTCTACTAGAGTTGTCATGGAGACACAGCGGCCTTGGCAACCTCCGACCCACGTGACCTGTTTATTTCCGCCTCCGTCCATATCTTTCTTTCTTTCTTTCTTTCTTTCTTTCTTTTTTTTTTTATTTTTTATTTTTTTGTATCCTTTGATACAATGCCATGATATTGGACATATCATGTTTCTTTCTTTCCTCTTCTTCTTTTTTTTTTTTTTTTTGGTAGCCTATTTTCATGATACTTCTGGGCATTTCCAAGAATAGCCTACTTTACTTTTTGTAAGTGATGGTACATGTATTTCAGTAACAGTATGAAAAAAAGCCTGACAGTGTGTTTTTGTGTTAAAATAAGGTCAGTCATTTGGTGCACCACTCAAATCTGCCAGTAATCCTTTGTTTTTAGGTTATAATGGCATTAAAGCCTTTAATTTCACTCCTGAGTGGTCGCAGAAAGAGGGCAGAAAGGTAATCCCAGTGGGAATTATGACATTTTCTAGATTAAGGAAACTACTAGGCAATGTGGGCCATGCACCCACCTCAGTGTGCGAGTGTGTGTCTCATCCTGGTACAGAGCATCTAAAAAGCTCGTTGCATAGTTAATGTGATCTAGAATATAATAAATTCAACCAAAGTTCTGATCGTGATTGTTTAAAATGGCTCACGTGTCTTTTTATTTTAGTTTTATTTTTTGGTCCACGTGCAGATGTTATTGAGACAGGCTGCCATCAGCGCCCACACCGCCAACACAGATAACAGTATTTCATAATAGAGACTAGAGGTTAAAAGACCTCCTACACATCTTTCCCAAGCATCATTCACTTCTCCACAGGGGATGTTGGTTTGTCTGTTGTTTGGGAGTTTTTGGTGCTTTTTTCCTGCACCTTCAAATACCTTGTTGGTACTTTTAAAGCTGTATAAACCTCAAAGTAGCAAACAGAGTCTGAGTTTCTCAGCTAACACATTAGGATGATACTCAACTGCATGAACATAATGAATTGTAAACTGGTTTGGAACAACTTGTGGGGTGTAAATAATGACAGGGTTTTTTTTTTTTTTTTTGTAAACTATCCCATTACCTAATGACAATTTCTTTACCTAATTTTGATTTAGTTTCTCCTGCATTAGAAGAACAAAGGTGGAACAATTCAGAGAGAAGAGGAAAAAGGACAAGAACGATTTATAAAAAATAAATAAATAAATAAAAATAAAAGCTTGGGTTCTACATTAGCAGAACCTTTGGGGAACCTCTAGACCTCCTTTCCAAAAAACACATCCAGACTTATTGGTCTGTGCATCTCGGGTGCAGAGGTGGATTTAGTTAAAGCATGCTGGGATTGTTTTTATACTCTAAGACAGCAAAAATAAAAGCAGAGAGACAAATGCACACATCCTCAGAGAGCTTGGTCAGGTGAATTTGTTGGCTGGGGCACAGATGATGGAAGATCTACTACTCTCTGTCTAATCCACTTACACAATGGATACACTGCAAGAACAAACCGAAAAAGACGGAGAGAATTAGACATGGTTAAATATCACAAACACAGGTGGGTGATACTAAAAACATTATTTTTGGTCCAAGAGCAACTGTGCTGTTTTTTTACATGCTCTTTACATTTACATGCTCTTTTTAGCATTACCAAGCTGTCTTAATCATACCAAAAAAAAATAAAAAATGCAATTCAATTCAATTCAAGTTTGTTTGTATAGCGCTTTTCAGGATACAAATCGCTGCAAAGCAGCTATAAAAAAAATAAATAAATCACATCTGAAGTAGTTATTTGAACAATGACATGCACAAAATCTGGTTCTTGCCTGAAATCTGTTACGTACCTAAAATACACATACAGTTACATTCAGATGATGTGTACAAGGATGAAAGGAGCTAATAAACAGAAATACTGTAGTGCTGCACAGCCTCTTGAGAAACATTTTACATTCTCTCACATCTTAGATTTTTACATCTCCTGCTTCAGTAAAACACAAATGGAACAAAAGCAACACCTAGAGAGAGAGAGAGAAATGAAAGAGAGCTCTGGTGTTCAGTGTGTTATATATTTTAATTCTCATTTTCATCTTAGATTTGAACACATTTGATCTCCACTTCAACACAGACAAAGACAGAATGCAAGAAATGAGCATTACAGGATAGAAGAAGAGATTTTTAAAAAATGTAAATGAGTAAATCCTCAGTGTAGAAAAATGTTCAAGCAAAATGAGAGAACTTTATATCCAACTTCCAAGTCATTTCTTCATTCAAAAACAAATATATTCCAGAAAAGGTAACAATCATTTGAAAACCACTCTTTCTGAATACAATTTAAAGATTGCTCATGTACATTAAGAGAACTGAACATCACAAAATGACCACTGAATGCAAACAAACAGGCGTTGCACTAACAACAGCAAATACACTATCCGAAAGAAGATATATTTAGTGCTGAAACACTTTTAAAAACACAATTCCAAACCATTATGATGATCTTGTGCCGTTCAATCAAATGGCCGTGGAATCTCAAACCACATGCTTATAAAACAACTGTTTGCAAAATTAAACCACATCCATAATAATCTCAGTTCTGACCATCAGTGTGTGTGTGTGTGTATATATATATATATATATATATATATATACTGTATATATACTATGATTGCGCATTTGGAACAACATTCTTGTGTTTGACAAGGCCACAAAGCAGGCATTTTCCAGCCTGCTACATTTTACACATAAATAATACATTGAGTATAATCCACATAAAGCATATCATATGTGCAGCGTAATTTACATAAGCTCCGAGATGCCTATTCAGGCACAGTTATGAAGAGAGATAGATAGACGGTGGAATGTACATATAATGGTGAGTATTATACATTCATCATACGGAATGTTTGCGGTTTTATTTACATATATTTTTTTGTTGAGTAGATTTTTGTATAAATCTATATAGGCTATACATGCTAATTTCTCAGCATGAGAAGATATTTGTTTGTATGTAGAGATTTGCAGATTACGTTTAACACTGAAAAGAGTTCTCAGAAAGCATGTTATTGTATATACCACATTGTAAAGGGTTTCAAAACCATGGCTTTAAAGGTTAATGTAGTTATTCTATGAAATATTGCTGGAGTATTCATCTGGCCAAATGCCTTCTTCAACTGCTCCCTTTTCGGTCTGTTCATTTTAATTTGATGTGATTCTGATGGTGTTAAAGGGATTTTAATGGAGAAGAATTCAACCAGGACTGGTCTGACCAATAGGATTCAGTCTGCTGGAGTGATCACCATAGAAACAGTGTGATTCAAAAACATCGAGAGAAAAAAAAAAAACTTGAAGAGATCAAACATACAAAAAAATTAAAAAATAAAACCCTGGTATAAAAAACGGCAGACTAAAAGCAACCAGCTTCCCAGCTGTGTGAGTGTGTTTTTTCTAAACTAATTTCAATCAAATACACTGTATAAATAACAACAAATCTGAATGAGTATGCAAATATTTGCTTTGAACTGTGGGAAAAAAAAAAATCCTTTTATCAGGCACTGAGCCTGAATATCCCACATGTTTACACTGATGCTTGCCACTCAGATGTTCAACAAGGTATAACTAGTAAATACGATGTAAATAATGTAAACAGAGAGATACTTTCCCACGCAAAACTCACCACTATGCAAAAGAGATTGCTAAACTGTTCTGAATGTCTTCAGCATATTGCTAAGGTGGTTTGGACATTGCTATGTGGAAAGGATCCTGTGATACTGGATATGATATTCTGGTCCCTAGATGTGGCTTGTTTAAGTAAAGGTGTGGTCACATAAAACTTGAACTTTCACTGGCAAAAAAAGATCCATTGTAAACAGCATGAAGACCACCTCACACAGAAGTCACTTTCAAACTAATCAGCTTTCTTTTGGTCAACGCAGCGAATCCACATGACCAATTTGAGCCTGTTGTGAAATCTGCGAATCTTGCAAAAAATAAAATAAATAAATAATAAAAAAAAAATTAATAAAAAAAATCACCAAACAATGGTAAACGCTACCACTTAAAGGAACAGTTCCCCCCCAAATTTCAAGTTGTTCCAAACCTGTATGAATTTCTTTATTTTAAAGAATGTCGTAACCAGACAGTTGCTAGTAGCCATTGACTTCCATAGTGTGGGAAAAAAATACAGTCAATTAAACACATATTTCGGAATATCTTCTATTGTGTTCAACAGAAAAAAGAAATGCATACAGCTTTGGAACAACTTGAGAGTGAGCAAATGATGATAGAACTTTCATTTTTAGCTGACTTGTCCCTTTAAGTCTAGAATATTTGCACCCATTTTATCATCTGCCAAGTGAAAACCACAGGTTTGATTGCTTAGAAAAATAAGAGCACAGATCTCCTCAACAAGCCAGATGACTTGAGGTATGATTCTTGTTCATATAGCACAAATGGTGTGGGACGAGTTATGCACTATTGTTTAACACTTAGGGTTTGTTCAAATCTCTAACCCTGAACAGTAATGATAGTTAGGCATGTTTCAGCAAACACCACTAACAAAAAACTCTGCCTTAAAGAAATCAATATGACCATGGTGTGGTGTTTTGCTCTCTGATCAATCTTTGCTATCTCTGAACACCATCTTTGACTCTCTGACCCTTAAACGATCCCTCAGGAGCCCATCACTGTCTGGCGCTTGTGCGATGCTCGCAATGATCGGCTGGTTGCTTGGTGACGCCTCCGAGAACCTCCACCTCACGGCTGGTCCATGGGACTACATTACCCAGCATCCCCGTGCTGCAGTGGGCAAGAGCAGAGAGCTCCATGTGTGAAAGCGGCCGGTCCCACATGTTAAACTCAGACAGCTCTCCCACCATAGCCCGCGACGCCTCGAAACGAAGACCGCCCACTGAGCTCTACAGGAGACAGGAAATACATTGGAAAAAATTATTTTTCGAAATATTAAATAACCAAAGATTTATGGTATTTTACAGGAAAATATTATACAGCAAAATGTCACATTTAATTCAATGTGTAACTTGAACAATCGTTACTTGCTATTTCTTTGGAATTGTTTGTGAAAGTTACTTCACAAATAATAATAATGCCAGTGTAGTATTCAGATTGTGCAGCAAATTATATAATATTACATTTTTGCAATGTTCAAAAAAATCATATTAAAAAATTCTAATTCATTAAAATCAATGGGTGGCTTAGATTTGATTTATTTATTTTTGTAAAACTCCAGGTGTTTTTTCCTATTATTTATTTATTTACTGTTTTACCAGCCTTTATGATGATTATCCCAATTAAATAATTATGTGCTGCTCTAAACTTCAGATACAATAAATACATAAAAGTCTGGTAGTGTAGCTCATTATGCATGAAAGCTATTTAAATACTATTTTAAAGACAACACATAAGCAACAAGCAAAAACTGATGACTTTGTAGTTGGAATTACATTACATTCATATATTGACTTTCTCAGAAGCATAACTTTATAAAAAAAGTATTATTTTTTTCTTCTTTTCCCAAGAAGCAATCGTTGCACTATTACTTTCTAAACAAAACTTAAAAAAACAACACCCTATGAGACAAAGACAAAAAAAAAAAAAAAAACATCAGTGGTTAGTGTGAAATGAATATCGTGCCGCAAAAATGATTGTCCAAAACAGCATTTATACTTCAAAGGATGGTAAAAACAACAAAACTTAATTTCTGAAATAGTGGAAACTTTTCATTTTAGCTCCAGTGATACAAAAACATTTGCTTCTTTAAAATGTGATGCAGCATTTCTTTCGATTCCGATATTACAAAAAAAAAAAATGGAAACATGCTTTTCCTTTTAATTGTGTTTATCATAGTCAGTCCACAGCTTAAAAGCATAACCTCAGACTACATAAAAAATCATAGACCAGAGGGTAACTTTAAACTCTACTGGGTCTAATGAAAAGATAAGGAGTTTAATGAGAGAGGGATGAAGAGGGCAGGGAAAGGTAAAGAAAAGGATAAACAAAAGTGTGTGTTTCGATTTTTGGTTTGTGTTGATGGTGACTTTTACATGCTGTGAGAATACCAAATGCTGCTCATCTTGACCTACCACCGTCTGGCAACCTGTTACAACGGCCAACATCTGACGTACCTGTTCTTGGCCAAGTATGAGAGTTCCTCCCGGTCGGATGCTGTGACGGGTTGCCAGGTCACTTCCTTCAAGCTTTAGTTTGCCCCCTAAGTAGGCATGCCACGCTCCAGATCTCCGGCTCCAGCTCACACACATATGCTGCCATCTGCCCACTGTTAAGTTCAGAGGTAACGACGCCACCTACAGGATGGAGGATCAAAGAATATTCAAATTACAATCCAAAGACTGATCCTGAGATCAATGTGCTTGGATAAGACCAGCCTGCACTTTAGAAAGAAATCCTGGCAGATTATATGACTGTCCACTATTCCAACTAGAACACGAGCAAAACAATTCAATCACTTTAGCAGACAGTAAGAGCAGTCAGAGGTCAAACCAAGCATCTGTTCATCTTTTGCTAAAAACAGCCCTTAAAAATCCAAAAAGGATGTATCCTAAAAATTCACTTCTCCTTTTAAAGGCTGTTCACACCATGGACAATAACTATAATATCTATACAGGTTTAATAATCATTCTAATTATACGACAATAGGAAAGTCCACACCACAGAGGATGATTTTTGAATGATGAATGATAAAAACATTAATAGCCAATCAGAATACACCCAGTTTTACAGTGCTCACATTTTAAGCAGCATACAACTTACTGGCAGCGTTAAACAGTTAATGCTAACATTACCGTCCGCTGGTGTGGATGCTTATTGTTCTTGGGCCTTTAAGCTCAATATTATGGGTAATTCCAATGTGCTGCTTTACCATTTTTTTTTCTATGTATAGCTGATTATGTGACTCAAGCTCGTTAATGGTTCACACACATGAGTTCCTTTGCCAAATGCAGACAGTGCACCATAATCAAATAAAGAGTTTCCAGTACTACAGATTCAACAGTGCCACAACACTGCAGCTATCGACCAGTTCAGTTTGAGTGCAGAACCAAGGACTCCTATAAGCTATTCATTTAATTGAATCAACAACAAACTGTGCAACCAATGTAGTCCGAATCTTGAGTGAATGACTCTTATGAGCCATTCTTTTAAGTGCATTAAAGGGATAGTTCACCCAAAAATGAAAATTTTATGTTTATCTGCTTACACCCAGGGCATTCAAGATGTAGGTGACTTTGTTTCTTCAGTAAAACACAAACGAAGATTTTTAACTCAAACCATTGCAGTCTGTCAGTCATATAACTGAATGGGAGCCATGGCTTTGAGAGTCAAAAAAACATACACAGACAAAACCAAATTAAACCCTGCGGCTCGTGACGATACATTGAGGTCTTAAGATATGAAACGATTGGTCTGTGCAAGAAACTGAACAGTATTGATATAATTTTTTTATATCTGTCCAATATATATGTCCAACTGTCCTGAACGCATTCACAACAGCCGGCGCGTGATGAGTCAACGTGCTCTGGCATAGTAGACACATGCGCGGAAGCGATCGTTTCGTGTCTTAAGACCTCAATGTATCGTCACGAGCCGCAGGGTTTAATTTGGTTTTGTCTGTGTATGTTTTTTTGACTCTCAAAGCCGTGGGTCCCATTGACTGTCATTATATGACTAACAGACTGCAACGGTTTGAGTTAAAAAATCTTTCGTTTGTGTTTTACTGAAGAAACAAAGTCACCTACATCTTGGATGGCCTGGGGGTAAGCAGATAAACATCAAATTTTCATTTTTGGGTGAACTATCCCTTTAAAAACAAAAAGGAACAGCACAACCAGTATTGTCCAATTCCTGAAGAAATGATGAGCCAGTTCTTTTTAGTGAATCAAAAACATTCACAATCAGTGACAGTGACCGATTCGTGAACGAATGACTCTTATGAGCCGATTCTTTTTAGTGAATCAGACTCATGCAGCACATCACTGAGGTGCAATTCCTCAATGAATAGTTCCAATTAATCGGTTCTTTTTAGTATCAAACACATAAAACTTAGGATTTAACTTACTTAAAACTTAAGAATTAAGATACACAGGTGACAGCAGTATTTTGTAATGACAAAATAAAACATTAAAATCATTAAATGTTATTATGTGAAATATAACATTACTTTAATCAAAATATTTATTCATTACAAGTATTAAATAAATTGTTAAGAAGAATCAGAATCATTCATGTCTTTACGTGATGCTCTACCTCATTATTAATGATGAGCTCAATGGGTCCATGAACCAACTGCTGGAGCACAAATTCGTGGCTCTGGTCAGTAATAGCATAAGAAATTACTGTTCCCAAGATGCTCTTTGCCGGTTTGATCCACATGCAGGCAGTCAGAGAGTGGAGGGCTGGGATGTCCTGCTTTACAGTGGCATACATGGATGTGCTGCGTACAGGGAACGAGAGCCTGTAACCCACTGGAAACTTGTTCTCAGAGAGACCTGTGAAAATAATGAGAGAAAAAGAAAAAGAAAGAAACACAGAGAGAATGAATGACAAAAAATGGATTAATTAAACCTAAGCACAGAGAAGACAACACTGGATAAGACTCAAAAAGCATGTTCCGGGTTCAATAAAAGTTAAGCTCTAATGACAGCATCTCTAACCTGCTGTCGATTACCACAGAAAAATCTGTTTGACTTATTGTAAAACCAAACAAAAATGCGATGAAAGTGTTCCACAGGATTTACAGTGAAAATGCATGACTAAATTGATCTTCTAGTACCACTATAACAAAATATGAGCTGCTTTTAAAGCATAGAGCTTAACTTGTTTTGAACTCTGAATTATTATAATTCATTTATATTACACATTCCTTTGTCCATCCACAGAATGAAACTTCTCTCATCATTTACTTAGTCTCATGTTGTTTCAAAACTGTAAAGAAGACATTTTGGAGAATGCTAGAAACCAAACCACAATGGAGCCCACTGACTTCCATTGTATAAACCAAAGATAACTACACTGCAGCATGCACTCAATACTCAAAATATCTTCTTTTATATTCTACAGGAGAAGAAAAAGAAAGTCATACAGTTTTGTAACAAAACAAAATGACTAAATGACTAATGTAAATGTAAAACATGAGCGTGAGTAAACACTGACACAATTGTCATTTTTGGATGAACTATCCCTTTAAGAAGCTCTTGGTAAAATAGGTGTTTTAATCAATATTTCTTCCGGCAGTAAATCCGACCTCTGCCTCACCTTTCTCCAGGCTGCTTATCCGCTGGTGTACAGTGTCCAGTCCATAGTCAATATGCTCTTGATGTTTCTGTGTCTCTTTACGCAGCGCTTTCCTCTCTTCCTCCAGCAGTTTTATCTTTCTCTTCAGTTCTCCTTCCAGATCCTCCACTCGTCTCTGTGCAGCAGTCACTGGCCTACGAGCGGCACCTGCTGCTTTCTGTGAGCTTGTGTCTGTGTGATTGAACGCTGGTGGTGCCATTTCAGACTGTAAACAAGACAGGGATCATATGACATTTAACTTTAATGTAAAGTAGCCTAAATATTTTATGACTTTTTGATGTTCTTGTCCTGTGCACAGTGACATAACAACCACACAAATTAATGGTTTATACACATAAACAAAATGATTATTACTCAAAATGTTATTAATCTATTTTGAAAACTGTTATGCATCAAACCCATGCCCAAATTTAAGATTTCATGAAAACGTCCATCACGCTGAATGTTTAAAGGGATAGTTCATCCAAAATGCTAATTCTGTCATTGTTTACCCACCCTCAAGTTGTTCCAAACCTGTATTCATTTTTTTTCTAAACACAAAAGAAGAAGCTTTGAAAAATATAGAGTTCCTGGTCCCCATTGACTTCCACAGTATATATATATTTTCCCCATACTACGGAAGACAATGGGAACCAGCAATGTTTGGTTTCAAATATCTTCTTTTGTGTTTAGACAAAGAAAGAACCTCATGCAGATTTGGAACAACTTGAGGGTGAGTAAAAGATGACAGAATTAGCATTTTTTGGGTAAACTATCCCTTTAAGGAGACCCATTACAAAGCATCACAACACAGTAGCCCACTTCCCCGGTTGCATGCAATAACAAATTCTATTCTAGTCTATTCTACTCCATTCTGTTCTGGGAAAACCTCACAGTCATCTGTACCAGCTAGCTTGCAGAGCTGTCATTCACAGCTGCAGGAGTCCATAATATGCTTTCAGCGGAGTGCAATGTTTCTCATCTCTCCCCTGCTGTCACACATGCTGTAAGCTAGTCACTGATTGGAGAGTACCAAAAATAGGCTATTCGTGGTTTACACTCTGAAATAGTATATAGGCCTAACTACTGATTACCATTTAATTTTCTTTTGATGCAAAATATAGGTTCTCCTTATGCTCTATTCACCTCGTCTAGATTTACATTAGACCTCTAGATTTGGGTTAGATGGAGGTTAAATCAGATGCTCTAGAGGTGGTCCTGATGATGGAGATGTAATTTGTTCCTTCTATCGCCTCATAAAGCATAAAAACTGCGCACGCAGCCTATATTTCCATGGAAACCCAATCAGGGAGGCGCATCTAGAGCACAGCGATAAATCACGGCCGAGGCGCGCGATCGTACGTGAGCTGAAACGCAAACGATCTGCTCACAGGAGAGATGAAGTTTACGAGCACACTGCAGCACATTTACCGACGTGTTCAAAACAGCAAATGCAAGGCTCCTGTCACCACACTGATCGCGTTTATCAACAGGTCAGACAGTAGGCTATCTAACATCTAGCACCAGCTTTAGCCTATTTTATGAACAGGTCAGTGACGTACGCTCATTTAAATTATTCAAAGTGATTTTTTTAAACATTTTTTGTTTGTTTGTTTTGTTTTATTTCTGAATTTAAATTAATTTTGATATTTTTGAGGTGCTTAAAACAACTGAACAGCGATGGAGAAAAAGACTAAACAAGTCTCATTAAATGATGTCTTTAAAAAATGTAAAAAGAAGGAATTTTGCTAAAAACATATTACATAGGCCTACATATATAAACATTATAAAAATAAAAATAAAAAAACGTCTAATAAAAGACATGCAGTGTGACCTAAACATGCAGGGAGCCATTTTGTTGTCATGTGACTTTCATATTATATTTTTACAAGACAAATTTACATATTTTGACGTTTTTATAAAAAGGCACGAATAAGAACCGTAGGAAAATCTTATTCATAATTTTAATATTCATAATTTTTTTAAATGACATTTATTATAATATTTCACAAATAGGCTACTTTAAATGTTTTTTTTATGTTTTAAGTTAATATATATATATATATATATATATATATATATATGTGTGTGTGTGTGTGTGTGTGTGTGTGTGTGTGTGTGCGAAGAGTTCAGATACACATGTAGCCTACACATATAGGCTATAGGAGCCTGATATATAAACCAACATGATCGCAAACATTTTTGATAGATTTCCTCATTTTATCATCTCAGCCATCCTTAATTTTTATCGACCCATAAAACTGTTGATCTTCTCCCACATATTCTCGACCCCTTTTTTAAAATAGCGCATTTATAAGGTCTTGCGCCTTCCTTACCTCCAGTTTCTCAATGCGGTCTTTCATTTGAGTTATGGCATGAACCAGGTCCTCCATCGCATGAGTGGTCCGCATCGAGGACCCCGCATCGTCCCGCATCATGAGTTGCTCCTTATTCTCTTTCCGCGCATCCCCAAGTCCCGCGCTCCTTTCCGGGACCCTGCGTCCCTTCAAGCCACTCTCGCATTCCGAGAGCTTTCCCGTTAGCTCCCGTATGGTTCTCTGATCCGTGAGGATCTCATCCTTCTGCTGCAGGACGGTCTGCCGGAGCTCCTCGGCGGTGGTGCGCAGGTACCCCCAGTCCTCTCCCGCGTATAACGACGGGTCGTCCGCTTGTTGCTGAAAGTTTTTGGGGTTGCACTCACCGGCGGGGACAGGGGTGCAGATGAGTCTGCTGTAGGTGACCTGCTGCTCGCTGCCTCCGGTCCCTAGTCCCGTTAAACCGTAGAAGGTTGGCGCCTCCGGTCCTCCTCGTTCCCTGCTGGTCACATCAGTACCGTGAAGAGCGTCCAGAGGTCCTGCTCGGGCCACGGACCCGGTGGAGAACGCCTTCCCGGTTGCGTCCGGTGAGAGTGAATGGTTGTCAGCCAGGGGCTGCGCTGCGGCCGCGGATGCCGGTGGAGATCCGCTGTGAACCGCGGCGATGATGCATATAACCGCTCCGATAAACGCCACCATCCCGGCGGCCAAAATGACAACGATGAACTTCAGGGTGGCGGTCAAAAAAATCAGTGATGATAAGAAACAAAAGATAAAAGGGAGATATGGACCTTAAGAGTGAATGAAGTTCATCAGTAAATTCAACGCAAGAAATCAGCAGCTTCTGTAATGTGCCTGTTCACGCGCAGGACGAGTCTCTTAATGTCTCCATCTCGGTATTACGGTGGGGACAACAAGAGGTGGGGGCTTAGCTTACACATCAGGGGTGGGCTGCACTTGCGAGGGAGTTGGAGGCAGCACCCGCCTCATGTCAGACCAATGTGAGCTAGACTTCATATAGCCTTGTCTGAAAAAATACCTGGAGTGCTTAGGAAAGCAAGTCTGCAGGATACAAGAAGGGTCTGCGTCGGTCTAACCATATCTCTCATCCATACTCTTATCCATACTATAGGGAGATTGGGAAAAATTGATTACATGATCTAAAACAAATTTTTTTTTTTTTTTTTTTTTTTTTTAGACTAAAATTCTGTCATCATTTAATCAAACTTGTTCCAACTCAGTATGTGTTTCTTTCTTCTGTTGAACACAAAAGATGCTGGTAATCAAACAGTTGACGGTAGCCATTGACTTCCATAGTTTTTTTTTCTATTTGTATAGTATTGGTTTCCATACACTGTTTTTAAATTTGGAATGCAAATGCAAAAAGTAGGCTATAAATTTAGCATGCAAAACTTACATCAATGCCATTAGATTTCGAATATGAGATTTTCAAAATTCATTGCAACATTTCTGAAAATAGGCTATATTAGTTTACAAACGTTTATAAAAACCAAAAAGAGATGGCACACATAAGAATAATGAGATAAAAAGTCACAATTATCTTTTTTATTTTTTGTGGTAGAAACACAAAAAAAAAAAAAAAAAAAAAAGATGTGAGATGTAAACTCAGAATTCAGAAGAAAAAAAAATCAGAGAACAGAACATCTCGCAATTCTAAGTTTAAATCTTGCAACCCCCCCCCCCCCCCAAAAACTGAATTATGAGAATTATAAGTGTTTAAATTACTTGAAACTGAATTTCTAATAAATAATAAAAATGTGTTTGTAATAAAAACAAGTTGTGCCAACATATTTGTACACCCTCCTGTCCTCATTAATGAGCATCCCAGCAGGTAAGTGTGGAAACCTCGGAATCCCCCGTGATCCCACACTGTCCCTGGTGAAGCGTGAAATCACCGAGCACAGGGGGAGATTTGTGTCCTGGATAAGCATGACCTCATCGTTTCGCATGCAGCAAGTATACGGGGTCACCCTTTTATGTGTAATCCACCTCCACACACACACACTCACACACCACGCATGAGGAGGATGAGAAAAATCGTGCATGAGACACCCAGGCCGACAGCAGAAGATTAACACAGATTTATATCAAATAATCCCTAACGATCATGTTTTATGTGGGGATTTCTGTCTTTCTGGAGGCTTTACGTTATTTCAAACTTTAAATAAGAAATTGTGGATGGAGACTCCAATTCAGCTGTTTTTGCCTAGTTCCCAAACACGCTGGATTAGAGATAGTTTGGATTCGGTGATGGAAGACTAGAAATGTCAGATTTAAGGATTCTTTTATCCATTTGGGAAGAGTGGCTCTTTTTATTTCAAAACCTCCTTGATTAAAATAGCATTGTGTTGGTGTTATTGCATAATGAAGTCGCATCCAATGAGTTCAGAGATGTTTGATTGGATCAAAGTGAACAGGAAATTTTTTAAACGTGTATGAATTCATCCTGTTATTGCTGTTACATAATCAGAAAATATGATCTGGTCACGCTCTGCTCATACAGCCACCATCATTCTCATCCTCCAACACATTCCCTGTTCTGTCTCTTAAAACGTCTGCCATGATCATCCATAAACTTTCTTTGTGAATTCCTAGTAAGTCGAGTGATTCAACTTCTATTATTGAGATTTATTGGCCACAAGTGCAGCCTTATGGGCCTGGATTTGATTCATTGTGTTCAGTGGAGCTTGTGGTTGCCAGCTGCTGTTTTGGAAAAATGTGCAGCAGAGGTAAGAAAGGGAGAGGAGAGGGAATACTATTCCTGATTTCATTAAAAGCTAAAGTGGCACAGCAGTCTAAGAATGGAGTGTGTCACTCTAAAACAGAAAGACCGACTGTGCTGTGTAAGAAAGACTAAAAAGGCCACTGCCTGGCTATATAAAACCTATCTGAGTACAACTGGATTTAAAAGTAGAACAACAACATTTAGTAGCATAGCAGGTTATGCAATATAACCTTGAAAGTGGCCTTCTAAGATGGCCTAACTCTATATACTCACTCTTCTTAATCCTCAATGTACAAATTAAGTGTCCTCGCGACTAATGGCATAATAATAAAACCTCTTCCTTTTCAGGGAGCAGATTGTTGTTGTTCCTTTCAAAGTGTTTTAGTGCTGCCCTCTAGTGGGCAGTAACATTAGAGCCCTCTGGAAATTAAAATTTAACTAGCATATTGTAATCTAAGATTGGACAAATCTGTCAAAGATATAAGAAGAAGAAAAAAATCCGCAGTAGCCATTATTAAACTCGCCTGTACCCGTGAAAAATGCCCGCATTAATCACAACCACGATTAACTTTAAAATCTACGTGTACATTATATCAGAATATGCTGAAATAATTTTTATGCATTGACTTCTAGTTTAGAAAATGTGGGAGGAGCTTCGGTGAGAGCTTTCAACGAAAGTGAAACTATATAGAATGGACAACGAACTTTAGACAAGAGATAGTAAATTTAGACATTTAAAAATACAGATGTTTAGAGATATTCATTCACATAGGTAATATAATATGTAATATTTTTTTTCAATGCTGTAATGAGAGGACAGTATATAATTTATAAAGGAGACTGGTTCAGTGTGGCTGGGGAAAGTTAAGCAAATTAGTGAGTCAAACATTGGTTAGCCATTCATTGCACTGAAATGGAATGAGAATGTTATTAAAAGTATATTTTCCATATGTATTTCTCATAAGCTTTCAAATATGTCATAAGATCAGAAACAGGAAGTTATATGCAGACATACTTCAGAAACAGCATTGGTTTGTAATTAGCATACGTTGCTAATGTTTGTTGGACATGTGCATTGAGTGATAGGCCTATATAGCAGCTATGGTTTCTGTGTTTTGCTCTTGTTTTTCTTAATTACAAAAAAAAACTGAAAAATCTATTAAAAGTGCAGGTGTCAGTCATAATTAGGCCTGTAGACAAACTGAGAACTAACTTTTTGACTTCTGCACAGAATTTGGCTGCTGTATGCATGTATATTGTGTTTCAAAAAAGGCCAATTTCACTATCCAAAATAGTATTGTTATTCTTTTACTATCAGTGCTTATATGAGATAAAACGACTTAATGTGAATTTAGAATTGTTTTTAATTTAGGAAGAGTAGAAATGCCAAAAACACTATCATTGTAACTTTACTCTCTAACAGAAAATTAAAAGCTTAAGAACTCTATACAAGATTTTTTTTCTTGTTACTTGGTAATGTGCATGATTTGTGCTCTTTAAAATCAGCTCATATGGTCATGATTTATACTGTGAAATGTGTGTCCCTGAAAAGGCCTAAAGAGCAATGGCAGAATCTTTACCAACACCACCGAAACAAAGAGAGGCCAGGAGAAAGAGTATAGACATACCTCCATGTAAGTCAGTAACAAAACATATAAGAGAATGAATGATTAGTTAATTCCTGTGTATTTTTATTTATTTATTTATTTGACAAATGTTTACAAATGTAATGCAGTCTTTTCATCATTTGTCTTTCTTTCAGCCCTGACATCTTCAAGTGGTCCTCTAAGTGAAGAACTTCAGTGTCCAGTGTGTCTGGATCTATTCACCAATCCAGTCACCATCCCATGTGGACACAGCTTCTGTAAGAGCTGCCTGAACCAGTGCTGGGACAAGAGTGAGGACTGCTACTGTCCACTCTGTAAAGAAAAATTCAGTAAAAGACCTGACCTCAAGATCAACACAGCGCTCAGACAAGTCGTGCAGCTTTTTAAAGAAAAGTCTGGTGTGACAACATCTGAAGTGCTCTGTGACATCTGTGATGATAGAAAGCTGAAAGCCCTGAAGTCCTGCCTGATGTGTCAGAGCTCTTACTGCGAGACTCATCTGGAGCCACATCACAGAGTCCCACGATTAAAAAAACACAAACTGATAAACGCTGTCGAAAATCTGGAGGACTATATATGCGAGCAACACGAGAGACCTCTGGAGCTGTTCTGTAGAGATGATCAGACATGTGTGTGTCCGATCTGCACTGTTACAGACCACAAGAACCACAACACTGTTCCTCTGGAGGAGGAGAGTGAGGAGAAGAAGGCATGAGTTACAACAAATATTACATTTTTTAATAAACCTTTTTTTCAAAAGATGGAAAATCTATAAGTGATTAAATGTGTGTGTCCATCTCTTGATAGACTCAAGTGATGAAGATGCAAGCAGATGTGCAGCAGATGATCAAGGACAGAATGAAGAAGATTCAAGACATCAAACACTCAGCAGAACTCAGAAAAGTGAGTTTAAAAATATTTTTATTTTTATTCATGAGAATGGTTTGATTTGCTTTATAAATCAAGTTGTTAAATTGCAAATAAAAATGGAATTTGTACATTGATCTTTTTTTAGCAAAACATGAAGAAAGAGACGGTGGACAGCATTGAGCTCTTTACCACTCTGATGCGCTCCATTGAGAGATGTCAGTCCGAGCTGCTGGAGAAGATGGAGGAGAAGCAGAAAGCAGCAGAGGAACAGGAAGAAGTTCTCATTGAAGAGCTGCAGCAGGAGATCACTGAGCTCAAGAGGAGAGACAGTGAGCTGGAGCAGCTCTCACACGCTGAAGATCACCTCCACCTCATACAGGTCAGTGTCCTCTGTCTTTATGCTCGATGGAAATGTCGAAAATCAAAGGACAAATCTGTTCTTAATGTTGAAAAATTTCTCCTTTCTCCTCCTGTAGAGTTACTCATCCATGTGCAGTCCTTTCAATACTAAGCAGTGGCCTGATATCAGTGTTAACACTCCTGTGAGTCTGAACACCATCAGAGCAGCTCTGACTCAGCTGCAGCAGACTCTAGATGAGAAACTCAGTCAAACCGGTAACTGAATATCACATTTATGTTTATACATTTGCCATTTTATCAGTTCTTGCATTACCTGGGCTGGGAAGTCAATTCATGACTTGTTAGCATCATGCTCTACTGTTTGAGCAGCTGGAGAGCAAATATATGAAGTGTATTTTTTTTCTCTTGATCATTTTCTGAAGGAAATAAAGGGAGAAATCAAACTTAACAAGTCTTATGTCACAAATCCCTGCTGCAAAATGATAAAGTATAATTAGATCAAATCTGAGAGTATCATTGTTTTTTACTAAATAGTTTTTTTAAAATACCACAATCAAGATGCACTGAATCCCTTGATAATACATATAGAACTGATCATCTTTTATCATCATTTGTCTCCACAGAGCTTGAGAGGATGCGCTTACATGCAGGTACACTGTGTGATATGCAGAGATCTCTCACTTTCACAAATTATAATAGCTGAAGTTCATAAAGACTTTAAATATATCAAAATCTTCTTTCTCTCTCAGTTGATGTGACTCTGGATCCTGATACAGCTAATCCTGAACTCATACTGTCTGATGATGGAAAACAAGTGAGCTTTGGAGACATTAAGCGTGATGTCCCAGACAACCCGGAGAGATTTGATTATTGTATCTTTGTATTGGGGAAAGAGGGATTCTCCTCAGGGAGATGTTATTTTGAGGTGCAGGTGAAGAAGAAGACTGAATGGAATTTAGGAGTGGCCAGAGAATCTGTCGTAAGGAAAGGAGACATTACACTGACACCACAGAATGGATACTGGGCTTTATGGCTGAGGAATGAGGATGTATACAAGGCACTTGAAGGTACCCCAGTTGTATTCTCTCTGAGAGTGAAGCCCCAGAAGATAGGAGTGTTTGTGGATTATGAGGAAGGTCTGGTCTCCTTTTATGACGTGGAGTCAAGGTCTCATATTTACTCTTTCACTGGCCAGACCTTTAATGGGAAACTCTATCCATATTTTTGCCCATTAGAAAACAATGATGGTAAAAACTCAGCCCCACTGATCATCTCACCTGTCAATTACCATGAATGAATGTGCACCCCATATATGAAAAAACAATATCCAAAGGAAACTGTCTTATTATATATTTGAGAAATATCACAGGAGCAACCATGATGCTGGTCTGTCTGACATTATCTGTCTGTAGGCACGAGTGCCACCTGTATCAAAACCATGATGATATTCAGACCAACAGCATGACTGTGAGTGTGATATTACTTTTATACAACAGTTCTGTAAACAAGAAGTTAAACGGATAGTTCACCCAAAAATATGTGAACAGTTGACGGTAGCTATTGATTTCAGCAATATTTTTTTTTCCATACTATGGAAGTCAATGGCTACCGTCAACTCTTTGGATACCAACATTCTTCAAAATATCTTCTTTTGTGTTCAGCAGAAGAAAGAATCTCATACAGGTTTGTAACAAGTGGAGGGTAGGTAAATGATGACAGAATTAAAATTTTTGTGTGAACTATCCCTTTAATAACAAGCAACTCATGTTAAAAAAAGCAGGACTGAATCGGATGGAGGCTTACCCTCCCCCACTTAAAGTCTTCTGTTATTACTCCAGCTCCACTCCTTTTCAAATTTCCTCACTATTCAGAGAGTTTCAAGCAATCTTAGAGAAAGAATGGCCAAACGGCTCTGCTTCTCTTCACCAGAGAAAACACTGACACTTCATCATTAAAAAAAAAACAATGTGGAGTAACATAAACACTGAAATATCCCAGAGCCGTTATTAATAATAATGTTTCTTTTTACCCATCTTTGCACGTGAAAGTGAAACTGCATGTTAAATGTTGCAACTATGTTGATTACATGAAATGAAATGACACTATCTGAATAAAGACCTCAATAAAGTGAAACAATGTCTGGTTTGCAGAACTGCAGAACACACTGATAATATTTCATCTTCCATACTGTGCATCTATTCCGTGAATTACACCTGTGTTAGTTTGTATTGACATGATCAGTATGCACACAAATGAATCCTGCATAATTACCAAAATCACAAATGCAATTTCTTTATTAAAACAGGGTCAGTGAGCTTAGCTACACTTCTACTTCAAAGACGGTACAAAAATTGCCATGATTTTCAACACTTTGTCAATTACAAATCTGTACACAATACATAATAAAAGCAATGAAAAATAATTATCATTTTGCTATGGCCAGTACAGAATAAAAATCAAGCATGAAGTTATTATATAAAAATTAATATTTACAACAAAAACGATCAAATCAAAAGGACATAAAATACATAAATCATTCACATAATCATCACTGGCTTTTCAGACAGAAGGGGGGAAAAAGAAAAAATGTTCACACATGGTTAAAAAATTATTTACATTTAAATCAATCGGCATGAGATGGAGTTTATAACTCAGAAATTATAATAATGGAGATGAGGAATATATTCCCTTTTTCTCTCAAAAATACAATCACTGAGAGAAGCCCGATCAATGTCAGGCTACACAGAACAGATCAGAAGTTACATTCTCAAACATTTGGGGCATTAATGATCTCCGCATATTTTGTGTGCTTTATAAGTCTCAGCTGACGCTATAGATCTGGTTGAATGTTGGTCTGAAAGTTTGAAGGTTCACTTGAAGTTTAAGGCTTATATAGCTAGTCCAATATATTAGCCGATTATAAGATGTTTGGTTGCCGTAGAATGAAATACAGTTATCTATAGGATAATCTATAGGATATTTAATTGTCGTAGAAAATCGAGTTAGAAAGGAAGTGAGAACAGTCTGAAGGACTGTGATGGGTCTGCTGGATGTAGTTTGAACGCTCTAGGATGAGTTAACCTAGGTGTGAACAGTATAACATTACACTTGCTTTGTCAAGGCAACATAATAAAAAGTTTAACACAATGCTTTGTATATAAAAGTAACGGGAAATTCGTGTCCATTCTGACGTACATGAAACCGGAGCTGCACGCTCTTTCTAAGAAAGTAATGCCACATATTCAAACTTCACTCAAATGAATCACACCAAAATAAGAACAATGTATGATCAGTTTGAAAATATTTACATATTCAAAAACTCTTCCTTTGCACAAAGGCACGAGTGCATTAACGTTAAATCTTTTTAAATAACACAAACATGAAAACATGCATTCTAAGTGCTGAGGAATTTCCAATTCCTCAAATTTCCATTTGAAAAAAAAAAGAAGAAAAAAAAAAGATTATGGCTGAAAAAACAACTCCATTCCAATAAAAATCCATTTTATACAGGTCAATGGGAGAGTGTGTCCTTAAAACATCCTCATCGAGGAGGTTTGAGCTAAACTGTCAGCAGATGTGGAGGAATAATACGAGTCTCCTGAAATCTTGATTCTCAATGCCTCTCCATGCACAAGTCTTGGAGTGCTGGTTAAGTGGGATTACAGAGGAGGCCATAGGGATCAGAAGATTCAGTGTTTGCTGAAAATATCAGGGCTTTAGGACCAACAATGTTGGTGCAAGCTGCAGAGAGCAAGACTGAGAGCTGACATAAATAGACATTCATAAGCAACTAAATAAAAACAATACAAGACCAAACAAAACCATAAAGTTTTTAGAGAAGCTACAAGCACAAAGTTCATAAGTTCTTATAACCTACTGTGAAACAGACCAAAAATGCAATCCAAAAATTAACATATTAATGAGATGACACATCGAAGAGCTTCCATTTTAAATAGCAACATCACATAAATTAAGGATAATTAATGTAATCTAGAGTGGCGCTTCTGGCAATTCATTTTTCAGTCAATCAATCAATTCCTGACTTTAAAATAAGGTTTAAATAATGCACATAAAAGGCTCGTTGGACATTGAGAACAAGGCACACCAAGAACATAAGAGAAACTGAGCTCAGTTTATGACCCTGCAAAGTCCTAAACATTGTGTTTGGCCACAGCAAAAGTTTCCATATCAATGACATCACCATCCTCTTCATCAGGCTAGTGTGTTTCGCTTGTGCCTATTCTTATTTCAACTCTGACACTGGCTTGCATCAAGGCCCGAGCCCATGGGGTTTAAACTTCAGTTCTCATTAAAGCCTAACTGGAGGGTAGAGACCGTTCCAACCACATCAGGATTAGATCAAAAGCTCGCTTTTCCCAGAAGGCTCTTCGGAAAAGTCTAAGCAAATACTCTTTCTCTAGATTCAAAGTCGAAGCCTGCACACTCTCTCTGCTGAGATGTATCTATCCCTGTCGATAAAGAGAGAGCAGGATGATGCTAAAGTGAATACTGTGGTGACTAGGCGACAGTTGTGTTCGAACTGGAAGCGAGAGATAGAGCGCTAGATGACTTCATTTGAGCTCAAAGCTTTTTGCAGCACAAGAATTGAGTCTCTTCTACAAAAGAGCACTTCAGTCAGAGACAAAAGAGCTTAAGCTGAACAAATATGTCTTTAAGACGACATTAACATGAACGCGCTAGTAATTAAATAACCGTTAGTGTTCCTTGTCAATCAGTTAACAGAGATTTCCAGCTAAATTAAAGGGGGAAATCTTGAAAAAGAACAGAGGGAACTCAGAAGGAACTCTGGCTTAGATTCCTGGAGTTGAACATTGAGCATTATATCTGCATTTCAGCTTAGCAACAACAAACCTTTGTTCTTCATTCTCTCTCCTTCTCTCGCCTGAGTATTTCTTACTGGATAACTATTAACAGAAACCTTGGCGAAAGGGACAGCGGGTAGGACAGCACTATAAACACTTGACAGATAGGTATGTCTGAACTAAAACATACACGTTTGACACAGATGGTTGAGTTGTTGACTACTGATGTTGTTATTCTGCTTCATTATGAAGGTACTGGCTGTGGGGAATGGGGATGCTTAAAGGTGGAGGTGTTTGTGTCAGGAGTCCTGCCATGTGCCAAAGTCTAACTAAAAATAAAAATAACCAGGGTCCAGAATCAACTGACGGGTGACTTGAGAAAGTTTTATGGCTATAAATATTTCTCACAAGCAAAGAAACTTCATTCTGCTGTTCTAATGACAATATAGTTGTTTTCCTTTTGAATATTCAACAATTACTGCAGGTAATTTCACAAAAAAATTGCCCTATTGAAGGTCAGCCAAATTTACTATTAATTTTAGAAATTCGGACCCTAAAATATACTTTTAATATAATACATAACTAAAAAGGGTCTTAAATTGAACCCCCAGTTGTGGTTTACAGCACAGTTCAATGTTATTGATGCTATACATAATACATTCACTCACAGAAATAATTAAAAATGCCACAGATAATACTTGGTTTATATTATACACTGCTGTTCAAAAGCTTAGGATCAGTATAATTTTCCTTTTTTGTTAAAGAAATTGGTACTTTTGAGCAAGGATGCACTAAACTGATGAAAGACCTACAAGTACATTGTAACAAAAAAAAAAAAAAAATTCTACTTTATATTCATTGAAAAATCCTGAAAATGTGCATCAAAGTTTCCAGAAAAAATATTATGCAACTGTTTTTTTTTACATTGATATGAACAAGTAATATTTATTGTGCACCAAATTAGGATGATTTCTAAAGGATCATGTGACATTGCAGTAATGGCTGCCGAAAAGTCAGCTTTGCCATCATAGATATAAATTAATTTTTAAATGTTAAAATAGAAGACAGTTCTAAATTCTAATAACATTTGACAGTACTGTTTGTACTTGTTTAAAAAACAATACAAAAATCTTACCAACACCAAACTTCTGAACAGTAGTGTATACAAACCAATCAGTAATGATATAATATATATGGAATAAATACCATACAGGAAGTTGCTTGGCACATCTTTAAAGAAGCCATTGGTGAGTAAATTCATCCTTAGAAAAGTCCATGTGTTCAGATTAAACACAGTGAGCCAAGAGACATTCTTTCATGGTTATAAAAGTCATGGCACAGTGTTGTAGAGTGGACAGCTTGGCTCGCATGAGCACCAGGCAGCTGAAACTGTAAACAAATGACTAAGAAACCTCCTAAAATCCCTTCTGAAGGCTGGAAGAAGTCGTATCTGTGGGGTCCACACTCATGTTTTGTTGGGGTGGTGCTTTGGCTGTTTTGTGTCGTGTTGAGCTGATATATTTTTGGGGTAGCAGGGAGGAGGAGTAGCGGACGGCGGATGACAGAACTCCTTGATCGTTACGGTGAGGAGGTTAGCTGTGATGTCCGTGACGACCACATTGGCACATCGGGAGGTCATGTCAGGATGCCAGTCCAAGTTTTCCTCTTCCTCCGACGGTTCCTCCGACACGGGCACCTCTGGGACCTTGAGCAGACGACGGCCAGAGAAGGGATGGCGTCGCCGCAATCGCCTGTCCATTTCATGAGGTACGGAAAGGTCCAGGATGTGTTCGTTGTCTTCTGAGGACGACGAGGCAGAGGATGATGAGGAAAACATAGGAGAAGATGGAAGAGCAGAAGGACCCGAGCTGTTTTTGGATGCTACAGGTTGAGCGCCGAGTTTGTGAAGGGCAGGATCTTGGGCCTTGGTTGCGGAGGCCTTGGGCGGCAATGAGGAATGCTGGGATTGGGTTTGTGGCGGGGAGGGTGGCTCGCCATCTGAAACCTCCGAGCTTGAGTTTGACAGAGGCAGTTCATCAAGAGTCTGACCTTTGGACGCGTCCACCTTTGAACTTTGGGAGGAAGAGAGATTGTTTGTCGTGTTATTACGACTCTCTCCACTTTGAGTTTGTTTCTCAGCATTGCTCAGGGAATGAGAATCGAAGAGTTTTCCAAAAACAGGAAACCCAGAACTTCTAATGGGGGGCTGGATTCCTCGGTAGGACACCTCTCCAAACCGCCTGTTTTTCCCAATCACCCTGTTCCGGGACGGAATCTTCTGCCGCCCAAAATGGGACTGCTGGGTGGAAGGCACGTGTGTCCTTCTACTATTAGCAACTCCGCCACTCCCAGCCTTGTCAACCACTTTGAGGTTCAGAATGACCCGTCCTTTCTTCACTTCCCTGGGTTTGACTTTACGATTCAGAATGCGGACAGTTTCTGAGAAAGGACTGACTGTTGGACGGGACGAAAAAGGACTGGAGGGACCGACTGTCTGGTCTGGGCGGGGCAAGGGGCGACGTGCCATGCGATGGCAGCGGTGAATGTCTTTCTTCAGTTTGGGCTGAGCGGTGCCCGATTGCAGTTTAGCGTTGGAAGGGGCGGTTGGGGTGTAGGACGGTGCAGCCGTGGGCGGAGGAAGCTTGGAATGCTGCTGAGGACGAGTGTGCTTGAACTCCGGGACTCTTGAGGAAGTCTCTGCAACCTGCGCTCTTGACTAAATAATTGGGAAAAGTCAAAAATTATTCACTTATTAAAGGTTTAGTTTACCAAAAAATGAAAATTCTGTCATTAATTCTGTCAAACCCATAAGACTTTTGTTTATCTTCGAAACACAAATGAAGATATTTTTGTCCTTCTATTTAAAGTCCATTCACCCGAAAACATACAGACTTGACACGCAAGAACCAATGAGGTTTGTTTTTGAGAGTCACGCAAGAATATTTGAGCTTTCACAAGAACCAATGAGGATGCGAGTAAAGCAAGAATGTTCGAGCTTCCGTTTGCTATATTTGATGTGCTCGGTGTATGTGCTTTGATCAGTGTTTATATGTACATTAAAGCCTAAATTAAATCTGTTCAAAGCACACTTCATAAGATTTGGATTAAACTGCTTGATTCCTATGAATATCTTTGCAATCTCTTTATGAACACCAAACTTGTGCTTGCATTGACTAGAGGTCTGCATTCCCACAGGACCTGATACAAGTGTGGCGCAGAATTTCTGATACTGAGGTGTGTGCGGGAAGGGGGAGAAATAAATGACTCATGGGACAATCACAAAATATAAATATCTAAATAAAAAATGCTCACTGATTTCGGGTTGTATATGACAACCCTGTATATGGAAATTATCCTGTATATGGAAAGAGCCTTGCTTTTTCCTGCAGCGACAAGGTCAGAAGCATCACGTGTGTGCGAACTGGGTAAAAAAAGCCTACGACACCTGAGGGAGAGAGAATCATACTGAAATATCCATGTAGATCTCTGCATGTGGGATTTTAGGCAAGAGAGCGGAAAGAAACTTATTTTTAGCGGGAAATGAAAAATTAATCCTGTGCAGACCTCTATATTCGACTTTCACTGAAGGGACAGAAATTGCTCAGGTATCATTAAAAATACCTCAATTTGCATTTAAAAGATAAACAAAAGTCTTATGGATTGGAAATGACAGAATGGGAATGATGACAGAATTTTAATTTTTGGAATAATTTTTAATAGTTTAAAAGAACATTTCCAAAGCAAATTAACTAGATGACTTTGCACACCATAAAATACATTTATTTCCAGTCAGTTGGTATTGCTGACGCACCTTCAGAAGCAACGTTTTAGGTTTCGGGCCTCTCTTTTTAGGTCCATACATCTCCTGCTCCCGCTCTCTGTGGAAAAATATAAGTTGTTCAAAAGGGTTTGTGACTATATCAGTGTTTGCACTGTTTGTGCCAGATTCAAACATCCTCTTGAGCAAAAGCATGACTACAAAGTTTTACTTCAGACTGTGACTTGAGTATTCATGTGATGTGGCTGCAATGTCTGTGTGAATGCTTCCTGTGGGTATGCAGGAAAGAGTTGATCTAGCTCTGAATCAGGGAGACCACTTCAAACAGAAGCGCCAACTGTCACAAACGAATTTAACGCTCACGATCGCATGAGTTGACATTTCGTGACATGAAGTCCATTTCCTTTAAATATGTTAATCAGGAGCAAAAATCATTTTACATCAATAAAACACACCACTCACTTTTGTTCAAACGCTGCAACGAGTCGTTCATCTAGGATGTTCTCCTCAGGTTCCCATGTGCTGTACCTGCAAAATATACAGATCATTTAACATCCATAACTTAGATATACAAAACTTAACAAATGAATCATATTTCTGTTCACTTACTTTATTGCCCATCCTTTCCATTTCACTAGATACTCCATCCGTCCCTATGGAAAAGACAGATCAGATTCAGTTCCCAACATTTCTGGAAGATATCTTTTATTGACGGAATATTTCATTAGGATCACTTGGCCATTATTTACTCTCCTACTTGTGTTTCATTAAAAAATGTGAATAGATATTCTTTAAGAATCTTTAGTCAGCTTGTTCTATACAGATGATGCTTCAGAGTTCAAAAATGCAGTGTAAATATATCATAAAAGTAGTCCATATCTATTCATCCTTCAAACCGCTTGTCCTATTTAGGGTTGTGAAGTAGTCAATATGGCAAAACTAATTTAAGACTCAAGAGGACTTAAGATATACTCATGTGGACCACTTTTAAGATGCCTTTTCCATTGTATGGAAAAATTATCCTTCAGTTCCACTTGAGAAAGCAAGTCATGTAATCTTGGAAGAGAGTAAATGTTGACAAAAACGCCCTAAATTAGGGTAAACTACATAATCCTGATCCCATAAATGTAATATTAAAATGTGTCCATTCAGTAGTGAACTCAATGCATGCGCATGCGTAGTGCAACACAATATACAAAAAGTTCTTTCATGTATTTAGTATCAGGGGATGCTGGTCATTTGTCAACCAACATTTTGTTCCGTACCGTCCCTGAAAAAAAAAATCGCTGCTCGCACTAAAAACAAAAACAAACAGCGAGTTGAACGCAATAACTAGTGGTTGCTACGCGACGCGACGCCACAGATAGACTATAGAACGTAAACATTCCATTATAAATAAACGATCATCCTGCAAACGCGCGAAATGCGCTGTTTGACTGATTTTAACGCACTGTAAAGAGCTCCTCAGCTTAAACTATAGAGCTAGCGTTCTAGTTGGGTAGCGTCGTGTCGCGCCGCACGCCTGCAGT
Organism: Onychostoma macrolepis; assembly: GCF_012432095.1. NCBI lineage: Eukaryota > Metazoa > Chordata > Actinopteri > Cypriniformes > Cyprinidae > Onychostoma > Onychostoma macrolepis. Next base: position 43,938,874 of record NC_081157.1, on the reverse strand, counting down.
GTCGATGGGGTGTCAGACG